>NC_092358.1:19534420-19834420 GCF_030848805.1 Temnothorax longispinosus
TATTAACTACATACTACAACATAATTAATTAATTGCGACTTTGTTGAGATAAAATACCTTTATTTAAAAACTGTTAAAAAGAGTAAACACACACACACACACACACAAAATGTTTTGTATATGGCAATATCTGGCAAAGACATCTTTTATAAGCAGGTGAATCTAGTTTCGACTACAATTTCACGGCGGATTACGTTTCCTAGCACTTCAGAATCTCATGATTTATTACAGCGACAGAGGAGCGTTACAAATTCAATTCAGAGCTACTAAACAAAGGAAAAAGTGTATTTTTGCGAACAAAGTTAAAGAAAAAACGTAAAAGGAGAAACATCATATTTTTACAGATAAACAATCGTCTCTCTAAATTGGCCTAAGGATTTTGCAAGTGAAATGCCTGATGTGTTACCGAAAAAATTGTAATGCCTCTGTCGCAAAAATTGATTCACGGCCGAAGCTGTTATTCCGCGGTTCGCAACCATCGTTGTATATCATTGCGACAATTGTGCCATTTTATTTGCCGAATATTTCTCGCGCGCGTAACGTTAAATAAAATCGAAACCCAAATATCGCTGTTAAATATTTTTCGAGATAATATTGTCCCGGTAGGATGCACTCCGAGTTTGCGACCGCGTCGCCGTTATAGATCGAACGGAGTACACTTAAATGTGTGCATTAGGGAGAACATCGAAAGAAAACATTTGCTTTGCACCCTCGCGAGTCCGGTCCAATGGGTCACAAATTTCCTGCGTAAGCATTAGAGTCTATCCGAACGGTAGCGAGCTATGAGCTCGTTTTTCTCGTATTTGTGTCTACTCGGTAGCGTCAACGAATTGCTGATTTCCCTTATATCCGACTTATCGCTATTTCATCGATAGTCATGTGAGCTATTCCTGCAGAGAATTTGCATCACTTTGCCGACGTATATAGGTATCGCATTCACCTCCGATATCGGCGGTGTGAGTTTTACAATTGGCAAAAATATAATATAACATAAAAATATAATATAACATATATATATATCTATACGAGAAGTAAATCGAAAATTTGAATATTGTCATCAACGACGAGATATTAATTAACGGAAATACACATATTATTGTTTTTAAAATAAAAAATGGTATCTGTTTCCGTTTATTTAAATTCTTCCTCTTTTTACTGTATCTATATTTTTTAGTTTCTCTCAAAGTATTATCGTCTAAATCATTATATGATTTTACTTTGATAATGTATTACTTCATTCAATTAAAGGTTAAAATCTATTAATAAACCACTGATTTCTATTAAATTAATGCGTTCTCATTAATTTCTATTAAAGTAATGTTCGTTAATTTTTACGATTATCTCAACTTGATAATGGGAAATTATCCAGCAGTTGGGATAGAATGCACGAATATATTTATTTTATATAAGTTAAATTGATATGGTACGATAATATAAATTTTAATATTATAATAGAATTTTTATTATTAACTTTTTAACACCGATTATCTCCTTCTCTTTTATAAATCACTTCAAGAAAGTAAATTTTGCTTTGAAATGACTTAAATTAACAGTGCTGTTGAAAGACTATTCGAATTAAAAAAATTGTTTTCACGCAAAGTAGTAATTATTATAGTTAATAATTATCTCTATTCTACTGTGTATATAATTCGCCTTCTTGTACATAATTATGACTATCGTGGCTATATCGCGCTATATTATGGCGCGATGTAATTTTCGGCTTTCAACAAAGCAACTTTATTTCAGCATTATTTCCTTAAGAGTGAATTTCTTTATTGTATGCAATGCAACACTATCATAAAATAATTTTCTATTTGGTACGATTTGAATAAAAAAAACCTATATAACGGAATTAAATCTCGAGGGAATCAAACGTGAAAATGTCACCGATCGTTAAAATGAAAGAGAAACGTTAAGCTCTATAATTAATGTGCGGTTATCGATGTAGATATTTAACGAGTTTGCAAAATAACAGCGGGCAATTAAAGCGATCCGGAAATTACTACGAATACATCGACGAGCTTGCGTAAAAATAGAATAGCGCATATACAATCATCATCTGTCATCCTATAACATGAACTGCCGAGACACATTTCTGGTATTGGTCTAATTTTTAATTTTCGTTTTTGCAATATTCCGATCGTTATTCGATATTGCCTATTATCGAACGAAAAATGCACCACTATTAATTATCTGTATAAACATTGTGCGACATTTCATCGAACACACAATATTTTCATATTAATTTTTCCCATCTGACGAGAATGAAAATTTTTTATGTCCCATGTATAAAGTATTACATTATACAATTTATTTTATGAGATATTTCAATGGTGCAAATATTTTCTTACGTTATTTCTCGATTTGTGCTCAATTTCATTATTTCCGCGATGCTGCATGTCTTCCGCTTTACGGAATTTCCGAAGAATCTATTTACGGATCCGTAACTATCGATTGGTATGCACGGCCGGTTCGGCACGCGGATAATCATTTCCTCGTAATCATATTTACGAGGATTATGGTATCGTGCTAATCAGTGGCGCGTAATTCCGCTAGAATCAGTCACCGGCATTACTATAGTTACTTCGCGATCGGCTTATTATATAGGCGACGCGGATTATTATTGTGATCAATGATTTAATTCGTTATCTGGTCGACTGACAATGAGACGATCTCAAAATGCATCTCGAGCAAATACGCGCATTAATCGCTTTTTCTTCTTTATAACGTTATTCGTTTTACAAGTACACCTTGTTTCTTTTTTTCCCCTCTTTGCGAGGCAAGTATATGTTGAACGTATATTTCTTTTCTCTCAAACAGGAAATTTTATTAATGTATAAGATTATATCTTTTTACCTGCCATTCTGGATCGATTTCAGATATTAAAAGAAATATGTTTTGAAATTAAAACTCAAATAAAATTTAATGGATTTCCTTTAAATTTTGCGTTTCGTGGACATTCTGGAAGTTGGGATATTAATTTTGCCTCAGGCTGTGCAAGTATACACGTTCACATTCCTGCCCAAGGAAGAACGCACATTCGCTCGCGATGATATTTCATTCAAATGGTCACAGTGAAAAGTATTGATGACTTCGAGGGACTTATCGTGTCATCTGTGCAAGTAAGACTCCGGGCGATCTGCAAACGACGGCAACGTCCCGACGTCGTTTCCGCCGTCGAAATCTGCAGCGAATCGAAAACGTGAGTTGTGTCCGCCTGTATGTGCCATGATATACATGGAATACATTAAGCCGCGAATCTACACTGGATTAATCATCTACCGCAGATCCACAGACACGCGCTTTTCGTAGACGTATCGTGGGAAATTAATGCAAATGTAATTACATGGAAATCAAAAAATTCTGATGCAAACCTGTACAAAATTGTTCCAAAATTGTTCAGAATAGAACACTACATTTAAGCTTATACAGAAGTTATTAGTTTTGGTCGCTTTATTTACGCAAATAAGATAAGTAACATTTCGTTGTTAAAACGGATGATCGATTTTAAGAGAACCTTGACTCATCGTTTATCATTCAGTCCGAATGATTTAGATCTAGAACGATCATGAAGAATAAATTGTGTAAATTCGCTTTTACACTATCGTTATTCGCGTCGTGGCCCGTTGAAATGGGCAGGTGCGCCCTGTGCGCGGGACGTCTCTGAATCCGTCGTTCGCGGATCGGATCGAGTTTCGACACGAAAACCACCACGGCCCGATCGTGTATCCAATTACCGAGACACTGCTATGCGAAATATCTCGCGTATGAGCGTTCGACAGGACGGTATCGATAAGGCATTCGTTGTGACATCAGGCTCGAGCCATCGACCCAGGGATATTTCGTCCCCAGCCGTTTATATATCTCTCTCGACTCGCCCGGCCTCCGCTCGCACACACCGTCTGATCGATGCGACTCGATTTTTACGAGTCATAACCGTCGCGCTCGAGCCGGACCGGTTTAATCTACCGGTCGCGATCTAATTTATCTGTGGGAGTAATTGAAAGCCTTGGGTTTCGGGTGGTTTGGGATCTCTGGGAATTAGGGTGATTGAAAAATTAAATATTTAATCAGAGTTTACCTTTTTGGAAATAATGTGACTTGAGTTTGTCTTGGAAAATCGTACTGGAACGATTTCGCTTAACTTTGCTTTGTAAAAAATAGCTAGTTTAATGTAAAAAAATTGAAATTATAATAATAATTTTATGAAAAATTCCATCTTGTTAATAATTAATTGATAAAGATGCGATTCACGTCGTGTGTCAGACAGTTAAAACGCGGCGTATAAACACCTGTGAAACTATGAGAAATTCAATTGCTGCCGTCAATTTTCGTTTTATAGACCCTCGATATAGACTATCGATATAAACGGCGCTCGTGCATAACAGACATATATGTTTATCCATAAATTTTTAATATAACACATCGTTCCAATCCAGCGAAAAGGATTCTAAAAAATGTATAGCGATAGCGTGCGAAGATGGCGTTCGGGGGTTTTAAACGCGACTTAAGATCGAGTGTGCGAAGAGCGGAAGAAAAGTATCGGCGTCGTATCGTTTCCTGGCCGATAAGTTCGTACCGGCGCAATATTACGCCAGTTACAGCGATACGATAGCGGCCGTTGATCGTGCGGCCCTCGAAGTGGCTATGCAAATTAACGCGGGCTCTATCGAGTGAGATTGCCCGGAGAGGTCCCAGCGAAAGAGAGCGAAGGATAGATACGGAGGATCAAAGGAGAAGGGCAAGGACCGAGTCACCGAGGTAGAGTGATGTACGTGAGAAAGAGAGGAACGGAGAGGGTAAAGCCGCAGGGCAAGCAGAGGTTCCTGGCGAGCAGAATGGAGAGAGAGTGAATGATGATAAAAGGGAAAAGAGGTGCGTTGACCGAAGACCGTGGAAAAGGATGACAGATGTGAACGATTGAATTGATTTTATCTTATTGAGGTGAATTCTTC
Organism: Temnothorax longispinosus; assembly: GCF_030848805.1. NCBI lineage: Eukaryota > Metazoa > Arthropoda > Insecta > Hymenoptera > Formicidae > Temnothorax > Temnothorax longispinosus. The sequence continues at coordinate 19,539,376 of NC_092358.1, forward strand.
GAAGATAGTTTTGCAATGGAATAGAAATGAATTTAGACTAACAATAAGTCATCAAAAGAGGAGCGATCAAAATATAATTATTGTTAGCCTAAGTTGTATCAATTCTTTAACAGTAATTTTTTGTTCGATATAGTCGTAACGTAGCGTAATCAATTCGGTATTCTTAATTGAAGAACCTGTCAATGAAGAAATCCATTTAACATTCGCATTTTTTAGACTTCCGTTTCGTATGTAGTACAATATGCGCGAGGAATTCAATCATCTCGGCACGTAAAAGACACCGCTCGCGAAAATAAAAGTCCCGTATGTATCGAATCGCACGCGAGAGGCACGCAACATTTACCGCAACAAACGATGATTCGTATGCGTGGATAGAAACTCGTGTTCGACGCGAGACGAACGCAAAAAGCGCTCTGAGTTATCGGCAAAAAGTTACCTGCGAGAAACGGCGTCGCGACGCTACGCGCCGATCGGATATTTTCCTAAGCGCGAAACCCCGACATTCTTTTTTCAGCTGATTCGCTCGCCCCGCCGTCCGACAAGAAGTCGCGGACGAAGTTGGAAAAATGATCATGACCCGAGTTCATTTGTCTCCGCCGCGAACACCGCTCGGCGCAACCGCAAAAAGCGATGGTGCGCGACGCGCGATCGATTCGCATGCGCGCGTGTGGAAGCCGCGATCTATATTCGCGACGTGCGCAAAAAGCGCGCTGAATTATTGCCGAAGTTTCCCCCTGCAGGGTGCAGGGTGCAGGGTGCAGGGTAGAGAGAGAGAGAAAGAGACAGAGAGCTAGAAACGGCGTCGATCGCAGGGGTTATTTCCGAATGTGTATATTATAGATATTATCAATTCAATGCTTCTCTCTCGCTGTGGTTTCTAGTGAATTAGTTGAGAGATCATGGCTCCGTGTGCAATATTAAATCGGTGCCATGATCGTTGCATGAAATGTTATATAATACGGAATAGAATAATGTTTTGTTGAATGTTGAGGGGTAGAGAGAGAGAGATAGATCACCGCAAAATCTTCTATACTTATATGAAATTTTGATGTTACACATCATGTATTTCTCGTGTAGTTTATGATAAATGTCAGTTCATATTACATTGGGTCAATTTCATTTTAACTAGAATTAATAATCTTTCTCTCTCATTCTCTCTCGTTAAAATAATAGGTTTTATATATATGCATGCAAATTTGTATATTCACATTTCATAGGTTAATTTCACTGAACGTCATATCGCGCTATTAAATTTATATGATCAATATAACTAGCTAAATGACAAAATATAAATTAATCATCAAAATGCGAGATTTAATATACCGATTTTCAATTCATTATTATTCTGCAGCATCTCTCCTTTGTGAACATCTATTTTACGGAATTTCCTGTTCGCGGAAACAATTCAAACATGGAAAATTTTGACCTTGTTGCGATACACATTCGTTTCCGTCATTTCATGATGAAGATATGTAAAGAGAAAAGAGAGAGAGAGAGAGAGAGAGAGAGAGAGAGAGAAAGAGAGATAGTATGTTTGTTTGGAGAAATAAGGTAACAAGGAAAAAAAGAATATGTGTTTGTTGAAGGGAGACAGGGAGAACGCGGCGAGTTCTGGAGGATTTGTCGATTTATTAGTCAAAGATAGATAGTTTACTCAAAGTTCGAGGACAGAATGATTTCAAAGCTACGGGTACGGCAAGAATTCGCCTCTCTTTCTACTCTTCTTTGACATGCGCTCTCTCTCGCTCTCTCTCTCTCTCTCTCTCTCTCTCTCTCTCTCTCTCTCTCTCTCTCTCTCTCTCTCTCTATTCAGAAGTAGTCGAGTTTGTCGAATGGCAACGTGGACATTGGATTGTATTTCAGAAAATGAGAAGCCAAGTTTAGGAGCGGCCTGGAAGTTGGCCGAGTCCCACTCTGACGTGCACTTTAATACTAGTTTTCTATTCGTATTCTTCTCGTCTTCCCACTGTATTTCGCCCTCTTTCTTTCGCTCTTACTATTCCTCTTATTCTTAGTTTATTAACTAGTGCCGGGAATCTGGCGTCGGTGCCAGGAATATGACGATGCGTCGTCGCAGGTCGCCGCAAAAACGCGCCTGAAACGAAGTCCGTGTAGCGAGAAGACGTTATGTGACACTTGCGTAGAAAGTGTTATTTACGGGCGAAGCGTTTCTAGGGAGCGGAGCCGGTGAGTTAACGTCGCCCAAGGAAAAACAAACATTTTAATGTGCCACCCACTGTAAATCGTCGTTGCGCGCAGTGGAGTCGTCGTTGCATCGAAAAAAGATGACGGCCGCGCAATTTCTGTGAACGTCGATTAAACTTCTTTGACTGAATTTTTAACATTAATTAAAAGAAAAATATAAACATTTCAAAGAGAAACTAATGTTGCGAATTATATTTCTATATTATAGACATTTTAGGAATTTTTAGAATATTTTTGCACGTGAACTAAGGATTTTCGCTAAAGATTAGCTTTTATGATATCAATGCCTATAGACTGCCTAGAGAGACAACTATTTATATTTCTACGTCTAAAAAGGCAAAACTTTTATTACAAAAATATTTGCGCGAATTTTAAAACTGGTTGATAATAAAATTTTTTTTCGCCAAGAACCAACGCCGGGAACTGTTAATTGACATGTACAATGTGCGTACTTAGTGTTTAAAAAGAAGAAGTGAAAGAATACGTTTCACGTCCCTCTTTGGTTATATTTCGACAGTTTCTTTGAAAAAATGTAATTGATATATAAGTGCATGTGCGCGATATATATATGTGTAATTATAAAATTACATAATATTGGAGGTTGAAGTGTTTTAACAAATTAAAACATCAAAGTGCGAGTAATTAAAGTAAAAAAAATAGTTAAACAGAAAAATAGTTAGGTAAAACTTGACTTTTTTTCGTGAACATTGTTTTAACAGAAACTTTGAGGATTAATAATCCTAATTATGAAAATTTGCGGAAAAATTGAGCGATTAATCAAACTTTCGTTGAGAAAATAATGTATTCAAATTCGAAAAATTTTATGGATCTTAATGCAAACATATATGCTTCAAAGCACTTCATATGTTCTCTTGTAATTTTAAAAACTCACAGTCTTTCGATCGCAAAAAGATTTAATGAAAACTCACAGAGAGTTTTTCTTTAAAAAAACATTATCCATCACACATTGATTAGAACTCGCTGGTTAATCACGAGCGATCCGTGAAATTAGGTCACTGGAAGCAACTTTTGGTCGGAAGTCGCCGCACACGGTAATAAATTAATTAAGCCGCTGTCCCGAAATTTCCGAAAACGTCATGCGAGCGTCGGGCTTAAGTAAAGCATAAATTCCCAGCGGCTCCGCGCTGCGGTCCGGAAAAATGGAGACGCGCGAGTTGCTGAGAAAAATGGAAACGGGGTTTCGTACACAATACTCGGCGGCGTCGTAAACCATTCGCGGAGGTTATAATTTCGAACAGTTCCCCTAGCAGAGCGTACACGAATAACGAGCAACTATCCATTACCGTCGTGTACACACACGTGTATAAACACACATACACGTGCGTACACATTGACACCCCGGCAAACTTCCCCCTGGCTTCGCCCTGCAATTATCTCGCCGTGCCTTGATATATAATGAAAAATTATTTCTATAACATTTATTCTTCTAAGCAGCGAATAACTTCCCTTTTCCGCCTTAATATTCCCCCACGCCTCGTCGGTCTACGCTCCGCATTCTCTTCCTTCGATGCTTCGCAAAGAATTGCAATCAAACTGGCAGAGCGCGGCAATTAGCCATTCCGTGGGGTCTCTAAAACGCATAGCTCTCCTCCCGTTCCTCCGAGCGCCGCATAATTAAGGCGCATAATTTCTGAAACCGTTAAGAAATTACTACGGCTCGTCTAAGCCCCCTTCCCCCCTTTCCCTCTGCGCTAACATTCTTTTCTTGAACTGGTTCAGCAGTACGTTATCCCGCGAGGGAAGACCAAGAGGAGGGCAATACAAGTTTTAGACACGTTTTGCGAGGAAGAAACCTGTTCGTATTTTGCATCAACGAGCGTAGGCGTTAATGCAATACGTTGCTTTCCTATTAAAAAGCTACTTTTAATATTCAACTTTCCAATATATATATAATATTCAAGAATCAGTCTCGTAGAATTTAAATTTTAGTTTTCGTATTACTCTATTTTCATTACAATGTTATTGTTAGCTTAATGATGCTCAGGTCTGTAGCCGTCTTCCGAAATATGACCAGGTGAGAGATGTTGGCTCGGTCGATCTCTCGAGATAAATAGTACGCCGGCAGCATAATTTCAGTTACAAAAACAAAGGGAGTTAAGCAGGAATATATATGGCGGACGATAATTAACGTAATCTGTTTCCATTGGACGCGCTGGAACGAGGGCTGGCATTCACGACGGGAATATCCAGTTGCAAACTCAAATCCGCGAACGTGAATAAATGCTTTTGGTGGTGGGAGTGGCTGTAATTAAATTATAAATTGCGAGCAATTTTATACTAATTACCAGAGGTACACATTAACAGAGCCATTAAGTCTTCCCGCACAGACAGCCCGCGATTCGTCGTGTAGATTTTCTTGTTGCGAATACACGTTTATACGAATATATACGCGCTATATTGCACGTGACAATAACATATTCTTAACTGCCAACGGGAACTGCAATTGGCCAGAAAACATATATTTCCCTGCGAAAATTGCGTCGCATTAACATTAATTCGCAAGAAATACACAAAACAACTGCAGTCAGTTTTAAGGGAAATATTAATATATATTTCTTTATTTCAAGAGCAACATTAAATCTTGCAAATGAAACTAAAGCAACGTTATCCCAAGCATAATTAACGCATTTTAATAACCTCGCTACATATATTAAGAATGAAGATAAAGTATCTCTATCCATGCTTTAGCGGAGGAAATTTTAGTCACGTCACGAACAAAGACTGAAATAAATCCTCTTTAATCATTCGCGATTAAAATCAACGAAGATAAACAATTATGATTAAAATCAAGGTTAATAAAAATCTTCATTTAGTTATAGTATAGAAATATCTGCATCTCCTATCGAGAAATTGAGTCGGCTTTACTGAAAATCGAGAATCTTGGCAAATCTTTTTACTTGATTTCTCTTATTTTCTCATGCTCATTAGGAAACTTTTTCCACTCATGAAGGAAGAAATAATGTGCCTCTTAAGTTTATCAATCGTGTACTCCTTATAAACAGCTTATCTAGCAGATGCTCTCTCGCAGAGATAATAAGAATACAACGACCGATCAGAGGTGAATGTTTGTCGTATTGCATTTTCGGAACGAATGCGAACGATCAATTGGAGAACAATTCGGCATACGTGACTTCTACGCATCTCCTTCCAATTTAGCGCAAAAAGGAATTAATAACATCCTCAAAAATACAAAAGAACATTATCTTTAAAGGAATTACTTAAAAATTAGAATTTGTTTTAATAAGAATCTTGGTTAGATCTTAGGATTTTACTTTGCTTGGAATTATCATGGTAAACGCAGACAATTATGAAAGTGAGATTTTTATTTCTAATTGTTTGTATTTTAAGATTGATTTCATATATCTCTTTCTCTCTCACACAGACAAGAATAAAATAAAATAAATTTTAAATTTATATTCTAGTAGATATTTAAAATCCCGAACGTCAAAAAATGTTCCGGAGAATGAAAGAATTCAATATTCTAGAATCTGTTTAACTTTTTTCGATGTTTTTAAACACATTATTTGTCCAACATACGAATGTGCGCAGCGATATTGTGCGTAGCAATTTATATTTTCTCATATATTTCATCATTATAACGCGCATTAAAAAAAAACGCCTGGAACAATCTCGCGATATTATCTAAAATAATTTTGCGAGTTACATTGCAAAAGTGCTGCCAAACTCACAAATACGCGCCTGACCTATTGTTATCATCGTAACCGGTTTATCGCACTGTATAATTATACGGCTTATTGCACCCCACTTTTTCATTTAAACACGTGAGTGGCATATTTTCGCAAGCAATAATTTGCAATATCATTACGCTCGGCTATTTATCGGTTCCGGCGTAATGAAAAGTGGTTATAGGGAGCATCATTCCGGTCGATTTTATCTACTCAAGACTCGCCAATATACCGTGACCGCGAGTCGAACCCGTGTCTGTTAAACCTGCCTTTAGAACCCGCATCATTGCATTGCCGACGATTCACCGCTTTCTCTAATCGGGTAGAGACATTCAATTCCAAGTCCGACCAATACGCTGTTTACGGTCAATGTATATAGATTATTTTGAGAACACAATCATGCAAAACAAGTTGAATGTAATAGTATCATGTATAAAATTGTTTTAAAAATACACAATTATTAAAATTCTTTCAATCAATTTGATCAAAGTAGATAATATTTGATTCGATTCACAATATTCTGATTGATTTCCACATGCACGATCAAGATATATAATTTGATGTACACATCATGTCCGTTATATGTACAGAAATAAATACCGCAATAAATTCAAATTTTATTTCATTGATGGATAAAATATGTCGAACTGTTTTGTAATTGAAATCAGGCCGTATTTAACTTTCGATTTAAATTAAATTTGATACAATTTATTCTAAATTGATAAAATGATTAAAGATGTACTATCTTCAGAATTATTGTTTTAGTTTTGTAAGATACATGCATTATCATGTATAGAGGACATACACAAGTTCTACGATTATTCGATTTGCCGCGCAATCCGCTTACATCTCTCTTCCGATATACCTGGATTATAGTGAATTTGAAAAATCGAGGATATACGAGAGTAATTCAACATAGAACTCGCTCTAATGACGCTGACGCGATTTAACGACACCGACGCGGCGCTACTGTATCGTGAATTCGCGCGGCACGTTATCCACAACAAGTTTATATATTCGAATTGCAACTGATAGGGAAACAAGTTACAGCGGATTGCCAATTGGATTGCAGTTAGCGTCGGGCCGATAGTTTATTCGCGAACCGCTGATAATGTCATCGGTTGCGTGTGTTCAAGCATATCATAAATATCTATATGTATATCTATACATATATATAGATACACTCATACACACATATATTATACATATAATATATTATATATATATATATATATACTCACGAAACACGCGAGCGCCATTTGGCGCGCACGTTAATTCAATCAAGTCCACCAACGGCGCGCGCTCGAAAAAACCGGCGCAAATAAATCATTCAAACGCGGCTCGATGTCCTGCATTACGCGAAAAAGAATCGACACGGAAGGATCAATTGTTTCGCGACTGGCGATATATTTTTTTGCAATAGATTTCCAATTATTTTAATCGCGCGCGCACGACGCAATGCACCGCGTGTGCGACCGTCGCTTCTCCAATTTTATTGGAATTGTTTCCTCTCTCCTCTAAATATTTTTTTTACTCGCGCCGACGTTACATGGAAATACGAATTGTTGTAACGAGAGTTGACGAGCTTCTGTATGCTCTTTATTGAGTAACTTATGATTAAATTGACGTACCATATTACGACTGAAGGCGAAAATATAATTTTGCTATTGAACAATTTTATTTCGAAAAGCCCTTAATTGGTATTTTATCAACATGAAAAATTATTTGCATTCCTATAATCATGTGAAATATAGATTAAATTAGAAGCGTAACTATATTAATAAAAGCTTGTTTTTGCATTGATTTTTTTAAATATTTACTTTTATAAATTTATTTCGAAACTCGGAATAAAATTGTGTTAATATTTAATATTAAATATCGAAAAATCGCCGCAAACGCTGTGACCTCTTAATTTTTAAATTTTCACAAAAGAATAATTGATCTTTATTCATGAAAGAATTTACTATTAAAATTTAATTGCAACAAATAAAACTAGAACATTTTCATGTAAAAATGATAATTGTAATAAATCTCGAATTTTCAAAAAGGAGTACGATGAAAAGTAGATGCAAATGTTACTCTATATCATCTATTTAAAATAACTTGTAGGATATTCTCCGTCTTGCTCATTCACTTCGCGCAACTTTACACTTGAACGTCCACGATGAGGAGGCCACGAGGTGTATTTCAAGCCGCGTATCTTACCGCGAAGACAAGAAGGTGTCGAGCGCAGTTTGTGCAATCCCGTCGTTCACTTATCGCAATTTATGAGCGTTGAAATTCCGAAAGTTATTCACGCCCCTGCCCGAATGGCACGTCGTAATTGCACTTTCATGGGACTTGCGATAGGGTAACCAAAGCCCGGATAGAACGCCAGGATTCAAGGTGGATCTCGAAAAAGAAATACAAGGAAAAGAGAATGCGTAATAAAGGCGCAAGGTTCGCACTCGCGCCTTCGAGTATTTAAGCCCACGATACGGGGAAAAGCGCCAATATCATTTTGTTTCTGCTGAGAAACGCCACCCCTTTTATCTTAATCCTTGAACCATATCTTGCCCCCGGTCGTTCTCCGGAGCCCCTCGGCGCTAATCTCCCCCCCCCCGTTCTCCCATCCCGCTTCTTCTCGCTTCTTCCGCTCGCGATCGCCACTTCTGCGCGGCTCCCTAATAAAGATCCATTTCTCAGCGTTACGACAGGCCGATAAGTAAGGCCACAATTTCAATTACGGCGTTAAGCCCGGCAAGATCGGCAGACCGTAAAAACTGCGAGACTATATAAGCCAGATACTAAGCAAGTAAAAATCGACGATACATCCCGCGGGCTTGCCCCTTCGCCCTCCTCCCTCTTCATCGTTCTCTCATTCGCATCCCTCTCTCTCCTGCATCATGGCCGATGCATCTTCTCCCTTCTTCCCTGGCCGTCCTGGTTCCAAAGCGAGAGGAGGCGGAAGGCGCGCGGCGGGCGGGGAAGCGCACAGCCGAGGTTTGACTCGTTAATATATCAGATTATGCTGGAACAGCAAGTCTAATTTATATTACAGTAAACTGCGGGCTGCACCTCGAGTTTCGCCGCCGCCTGCCATTTTTAATGCGTCCTTAGAGCGTCGCGTCTTTTAAAAGATTTCTCGTTCTCACCTTTTGTCGAGAATCTGTCCATCCCTCCTGCCTTTATTTCTCTCTCCTTTTCTCTCTCTTTCATATTCTGCTCGGGCCACAACGACACGACGCCTTTAGTTGAAATCTTTCTGTATTTCTTCCGCGTAATTTTCGAGCTAAGCGCGATAATGCGCTTAGCCAAGTATAGCGACAGTATTTTCGTTTTATGCCCTGCAATAAAGATTATCTTCATCGCTTTTGCAATTAACGCTTGTATATTTTATTATTAATCTTCTTTTATTAATTTCTGATTTAAGATTTATTAAATATTGTGAATATGTGAATTTTGTGAATAATCCCATTTCCACACATGCATGCGTACACGAGAAGGATCTCAAGATCTTTTTTCGTACATTTATTTATTTTGATTTATTTTACCATATAAAAAATTTTTTCTTTACTTAATCTATCGAAAATACATGGTTTAATATAGAAAATTATGATAAATTCTCGCTTTCGATAGGTTCATCTCGAACTCAATGAACAATGCTTTCAACGCGCGCTTTCACCGTCTCATCCGTCGCTTCCTTGCATCCACGTACAGATAATGCGCTTGGTTTTTTGCTAGTATTTCGACAATCTGCCATTTTTATGGCGCAGTTTTCTGCGGCGCGTAGCCCGACGAACACATTTGGCATTATATATTGCATTCCGAGAAAGCACCTGTCGCGAATAAACGCAGGCTGCACCGTGGCTGCCGAGGGAAACGTAACTTAGTATAACCGCGAACGAGCAATAAAATGTGGCCAGAGTCGTAAAAATAATATCTAATTATCTAGATTATGAATGGGGAAAAATGATCGTTTTCGTTGTTACATAGGCTACGTAATTATCTGACGCTCGTAAACAGGTTACATCGAGGGTGAGAGAATTTATTCTCTCGATCTCTTCTCCTATCGTCTTACTTCGGCTTAAGCGCCGTCGATGAATAGTGATGAAGATTGCGTAAAAGCGTGACGTCCGTTGCAGTAATGAGAAAGAAGCCGCCTCATTATGATTTATTTGTCGCGGTCAATTAGAGCGCTGCCGGATCTTCCATCTCTTATTCTCCTCCACCCTCTCCCTTCCTTTCTCTCTCTCTCTCTCTCTCTCTCTCTCTCTCTCTCTCTCTCTCTCTCTCTCTCTCGTACGTTTGGTCGCGGAACCGAAGAAGAAGGCGATGAAGAAATTACATGGACTCTCGTAAAACAGCTTAACGGTCCTTCCAGAGAAGGAGAGAAAGAGAGAGAAAGAAGGCAAGAGGAAAAGAGGGTATCCAGTACGAGTTAAGTGGCTAAAAAAATTGCTACGCCTGAACAGAGCGTCAAAGAGACGCGTTTTTCTTCGGCAATTCGTCGGGACGATCGTTACAAAAACCAGTGCTGCCCTTTTCCGTTGTGTTTTACATCTGGATCAGTCTATGTTTAATACCATTATATATAATATACTATGTCTAATGTAGGAAGCGCTGGAAATAGCATAAAGCTAGGAAGCTAATACAGAAAGCAACTATAATGATGGGCAATACCTCTTTACTATTTTTAGCAAATAAGGTATGATATGATGCAGATATATATTAAAGATATAAAAATTAATATAGTGTAATTAAGAAGGTAAGCTGTAATATTTTTAAAAAACTGAGAAAAATATTGCATCAATGCTTGTTATTTATGTCTCCTTGTATAGTTTTGCTGCATTCTTCATTATTCGACTTTTTATCAAGCAACATAACTATGTATAAAATATCGATCTTAATATTTTAAAATAAAATATTACGTAAAATGGATCTCTCGCTTCGTAAGTAACATCACGAAAAAATCGACGCTTTATTTATCGCATTGTACTTGAGCAATCAAGACTACTCCGTACTCGTGATTCGCAAAAATTCTCGATTTCAATGCATCATCGCGGGCAATTAATTATGCGCGATCCGTCATTATAAACGATTGCCCGATGTACATGGGTACCGGTGCATGTACGTGTACGCGCCTCGATGTGATTGCACGGTCGATTTATAACGCTCCATATTTGCGGCCGTGATTAAACATTGTTGCGAAGTGATTACCCAGAAACGACGATCCCGGCCTCGAAGGAGACGGCCTTGGTCGATAAATCCCCAGCGCGAGAGCTCGATTTCTCGCGCCCGATCACGCCGCGCCGCCCCGCCGGAGTTAACTCGCGAGAGAGGTATCTTAAGCGCGATTAAATCACCGTGAAAAAGTGATGCTGTGTAAGTCCGATAATTTACTAAAGAATAATTATTGTCTATTCACAGTGCGCCTCAAGGAGAGGCACTCGGCGAGGTGCGCGCGGTGCCGGCGGCGGCGCTCGCCTCTCTCGCTCCCGGATCATCAGGCGGACCTTGTCCCTAATTATAAATCTCATTAATGGAGATTGATTTCAAATTCAACGTCTGTAATAAGCGTCGATTCATGGCGCGACGCGTAATCACGCGCCCCCGCCCTGCTATTAATTCCTGTTAGAGGTCGTTATCAGAAGCATTTCCTGCCTCGTCGCGAGTCGCAATTACTTAATCGCGGAATATCGCTCGATGTCGCCGAGATGTCAATAAGCTATTCGCGGCTATTTCCGTAGTGTCATCCTGTATATCGTCGTCGGATTTCGCTCGATCTGCAGATCCTCCATTCATGTAACTCACTGCAAAGTTCTAATAATGTTGGGAATGTCTGAAATTGTTGTTACTTCTTAATGCTTTCGTATTTTACATTTTTAACGATATACTTCCGTTTAAAGAGCTTTAGGTTTTAACAATAAGAAAGATTGGAATTCTTATTTCTTTTTCCAATTTTTCATTGTTATCATAATCGAGACATCGACAGTAAATAAAACAGACTATTTATGCAGCGATTTATAATCAAATGAATAAATGCTAAAGTGATTTTTCAATAGTTGTTCAATAATTTTTTTATATACAACAGCTTTTAATATTTTCTGATTAAATTGTTTTTTACTTCAATATATTTTTTATGGTGTTAATAACATTAACAATAGGTAACACGTCGATTCGGTCGTATCTAACCAAATCATTTAACACATGTAGTCACGCGTAGCGAGAATATAATTATAATTATCGCTTCATCAGGGTATTCCATGAAGGTACCTCATTATGGCCCTACCTATACTAAATGACAAAATTAGAAGGCGGCGGAAGAACAGACGTGCGTATCGACGACTTAAATATTATTTAATGTCAGCGACCAGCGGGTTTAATTAAATCAAGGGACGGTTGCACAGTTTGAGCCTTTTCACAGACAAGAGATATGGTTAAAAACGCGGCGATGCTGACGAAAGTTAGTTACACAAAGCCCATTAGGTTTATCCGAGTAATTTTCTTTAATTGGTTTAATACCTATACGATTTAACTCGCAGCTTTACTTAAGATAACACAAAAGTACAGTTGGTAATTTAAACTTTTCAGACTGAAAGTGTTTACATTAGAAAGCGCTGGCAGAAGGCAAAAGATCCTCATCTCCAAGAGTTTCAGTCCTATTACGCTTGAAAGTATGATGAAAAAAAACACTAACGCATCGCCTCTCGTTCAAATGCATGCAAAACGCATGGAATTTAATATGGAAATGAAAAATGGATCCCGGAAACCTTACGAATTTTTTATCCGATTGAAAGGCTTTTTACAAAAACAATAGCGGTTTAAAAAAGGATTTCGAGTTTTATTTAATAATTCTATATAGTTCACTGTCAGGATTTATTCAACTAAAAAAACTTGTCGTAGGCCAATGAAATTTACAGACAAATGACAGTTAATTTCATGAAAATAATTATAATTTTGAAAAAAGATAATGATGAATTTTTGCGGTCGTTATTATGATGAATTTTTAAAATAAAATCTGATAAACAAAAAAGTAAAAGATAAAGGCTTTATTGAGTAATCTTTTGTAATAAGTACCTGTGCTTTACGTATAAAAATATAAAAATTATTTTATAGGATGATTCTGAAGCTGAAATAATTACTTTATTAGTAAAATTGTAAAAATTATCAATTAACAAATTAGATTTGAACGTGAAATTGAAAGATATTTTTATTTCTTTCATAAAATGCGCTTCATGAAAATAATTCTATTTTTCATTATTGTTTTGTATCTCTTCTGTGTAGGTATATGTGTGTGTGTCGCTTTTGTCACATTTATATATTTGAATAATTATTTTATAAAAGTCCTTTCAATTTTAATTAAATAATCACGAAATATGACAAACATTTGAACATTTAAGTTGATTTTATAATAAAGATTGGAGTTATTAAAGTTATTCTATCTTCTTTGAGATAGAAATTGCTTTTTCAATCATTATATATAAACTAGGTTTAAAATAATTCGAATGAAAATTATCGTTGTGAGACACAGTGGGTAAACCAGGTAAACCTATTATAGATAGATATAATTTTCGGAATGGGGTGCTGGCTACCGCAAAATTTGAGGATCTTTACTAGAAAATACAAGAGAAGACAAAGACGACGAAGGACAAATACGTGGAGAGTCGTCCAACAGATTAATTCAAACATTTGTGAGCGAGACCGGACAGGCGTCGACGTCCGATTTCATCTCGCGTATCCATATCCTAATTTTCTTCCTACGTTGCGGTATGTAGCATAAGGGCCGTGGGCCGTTTGCCTACGCGGCGGAACGGAGGGCACGGCCCTCGGACTAAGAGAACGAAGAGATCGCGTATTCATAGCATACAGGGTGCATCAGAAGTGTGCTTTCTCTCGGCTACCGTAATTTCTTCATCTGATATAAAGGTAGGTTTTTCTGTTGACGAAGATTTTATTGAACATTGTTAGTAGCAATTTTTCACATTTTCACCGACCACTTAATTGAATGGAATTTTAACTGAAGCTAAGAGTGTGCCTAAAATTAAATTACAAGGAAACCGAGTTATAGTTTCAGAATCTCTTATTAGAATCTTTCAATATTTGATGTTGAATAGTTTTCAAACCGTGCCGTCAAATTCATCCGTTCCGCTGTGTTTAAAATTCTTCGAACATTTTATAATTAAAGAAAAAAATTATTAGCTTTTTTTTTAAAATTAGTATAATTTTTCTTAATAAATATTGTATTTTTACCAAATTTAATATATGTGTACATTAAACATTCTAGAGATTAAATATCGAATTAAAATTTATCGAATTCTACAACAAAGTTTTGTTATTCGCACTTTAGTAAAACTTTTGTTAAATTAACGAAGTGAACTTTACAAAAGCTTCATTCACCAAAATTCACTTGCTAGATGTGAGGAAAGATCTATGCAATCTCTCGGAAGAATCTACAAGTCAGAGAAAATGTGCGCATACCTTTGACACACCCAGTATACTGTTTGCAAACCGTAATTGGATGCGGACGAGATCGTGCGTTGAAATAGTCGGCCGCGTGGGCGTCCTCAGGGACCTATTAGTGTCCGATTAGAACCGAAGAAGAAGGGAAAAGCGAGTTCCGCGCGCGATGAAAGTCCGGAGGGGTCAGTTGGCGGATTCCTCTTCGAAGCGTCTCCCCCGTATCAAGATAAGGAGAAATCGAGTTTTCTTCGCGGAAAGTATCGCCGGGGCTAGGCCCGCAGATTCGCAGAATCGAACCATTTCCACGGAGCAGAGATGGCTCCGATTTTAGCGCACGGCCATTCATTTCGCGTACAGATAAGCGCTTGTAACCTGTAACCTGAACGGATAAGTCGACATTGCGGTCACGTTGAGACGTTAACCCTTCTACCGTGCGCGATGCTTTGGCTCTTTAGAAGTATCAGATCGAAATTGTTTCGAAGATACGCGCGGATTTAGAAAGCAAAGAATTTGTTGAAAATTGCATAAAACGTATAATAAACAGAGAAAATACGTGATAAAATAAAAGTAGAAAATAACACTGAGAAATGCTTATTTTCTAAGATACATGACAAATTCGGATCCATCAAAATATAGTTTATTAAAAATATATAGATAATATACAAATTATATATACCTAGCAGTAACTGTTAGCTGTTAGTAGTAGTAGTTGCTAATGCAATAATAAGGACAAAATGGGATATCTAATATTTTATCAAATTAGAATGAAAAGCCATACGATCCAAGCTTAGATCTTTGACAGCCTTATATTAGTTTCTGTATATATACATAGTATATCTATATATATATTTTTCCAACTTATTTAACTGCGCGCCGATTATTTATATACATATTTTGACATGATTTTTTATGGAAATATTGTCTTACAATTAGTGACATACATATAACTTAATCATCCGCGATAACAAAAATCGCTTCATCTGCGTACATATTATATATAACATATCGAAGAAATTTATCGAAGAAAGAAAGCGGCAAATGCGTGTCCGTTTGCTCAAAAGATGCACTGTATCTTTCGTGGTGTTATCTCGCGGTCCGTTTAAGAGTTTTTAAATTAACCCCATTCGGTAGTCAATTTGATATACTTGTATCCTCACTATTGCGCCTAATGATCTGTTGCTACATCGAGATCACCAAGTGTTCCTCCAATACGATCATTAATACAACAAGGATTCCTTAATCTTCTCCGTGTCGAGATTGTAAAAAGCTGTCGAGCGAAAAAGAAACGGCAGAAAAAGGGCAGGAACGCGATAAAGGTGGATAAGAAAGAGAAGGAAGGGAAAAAGGGTGCGGGGGGGGGAAAGAGAGGCAACGGAGGCGTAACGCGAAAAAAAGGACGGAAAGTGCACGTGAATGGGAGATGAAGGCAATGGGCGAAGAAAAGGAGAGAAAGGAGGAGAAACTCGCCGCGGACCGAATCGATTGGAAATAAGCCGATTGCTACCTGCACGGAGGTCCGCGTGCAAATCTCGGCCCGTTCGTTCTGACACCCGAGACCCGTAAAAAAAACTCCGCGGAACGCGAAAAACGGGCGAGCTACCGCTTTCTTTCGTCGAAAACGCGCCCGTTGCCGCCGCTGCTGCCGCGCCGCCGCGCTGTGCCACTCCGCTGGTGCAACGAAGCGCAGCCTGCACTTCCATTATCCGTGAGTGAAGGATGCGGTCGCGCGCGATCTCTT
This sequence comes from Temnothorax longispinosus, assembly GCF_030848805.1. Taxonomy (NCBI): domain Eukaryota; kingdom Metazoa; phylum Arthropoda; class Insecta; order Hymenoptera; family Formicidae; genus Temnothorax; species Temnothorax longispinosus. The sequence continues at coordinate 19,555,468 of NC_092358.1, forward strand.
CATACGGCAAACGTGATAAAAGAGATATATGTATATATGACGGAAAGGGATACGACGTGAAAAAGAAAGTCACTGCGTTTTTAAATCTATCATGATATCAGTTTTAAACCTATATATAGGAAAATAGAAAAATAACATCAATTTCATGCATATATACAAAATATCGATTTATAATTTTACACTTATCTTTAGAAGATGAAAATATATATACATCGTACATATATACGTACAATAAAAAAGATAAAATTGTAAACCATTATGAATGAAAATCTCTTTTTACATATACCTCTCCAAACATATATCTCTCCAAACATGTACAAAAGCAAATCTTGGTAATGACAAATAGATAATTATATTGCCGTGCTTACACCGAAAAATGATTCATGTTGGTCGATAAATACCTCTGAGTAGCTTCAGTGCTTACATGATCCAGCCAATTAAATGTTAGGCTCAACTTTCTCATATCCACATCTTATTTAATCGTTAAAACATTGTATCGTTCGGTGCATTAAACCTCGAGTCTGAGGGTTCCAACTGATTGCCTCGGTGCAATGAATGCGGCTGTGTAGTGGAGTATTAAAAGAAGAGCGAGGTAGAGAGGCAAGAATTTCCTGATTAACGCCATTGTGAGGCGGACGAGGTCCGGTATGGCTGTCGTTACATGCGCACAAACGGGATCGAACTCTGCTTAACGCGTCGTGCGAAGAATGGCCAATGTAACAAAAGTGCGGGAAAGGGTTCTGCGGGTATGAAGAGCAGAATCGAGAGGGCGGAGGGGGGAACGTGGTTCGATCGAACCCGATGACGGGCGGCGCAAAAGGAGCAAGCATGTGTGTACCGAGTGCACTTCTACTTATTCCGAGAAACGGCTCCATTAACGAAACGGCCGGACAAACGAACGCGATCGCGCGCCTGTATCGAAGAAACGATCGGTTACCTCCTTGCTAAAGCGACGAGAAGAGGAGGAGACCGAGAAGAAGAAGAAGAGAGAGAGAGAGAGAGAGGAGGAGGAATTCCGTAGTCTAGTGGCAGGTGAGGTCTCCGCGAAGCAGCTGGGAGAGAAAGGCACCGAGAGTGACGTTTCAAGTGCACGCGCGCTAGAATAAACGACGTTTCACACTTTTGTTATCCGATAGAATTGAGATCCGTGAGAAGAAAACTAGCTATCACGGCTTGAATAATTGGTAAAATAGTAAGACGTTAAGTCGTTGGTTTCCGCGAACTCTTTATCTGACCGCAAGTGTAATGTTATAATGTCGATAATTGCTATGAATTACAAGATCGTGAAACACAATATTAGAGGTAATTGAGTCAGTTAATTTGTACGCTGCAATCTTTTAATTAAACATAATTTACAAGAAAGCCCGCGCAAATAGGTATATTCTCCGGAAAAAACCGCTCTTCTTCTCAACGCTCTTTATATACATCGCCTTTTCCCCGTGTCACCATCGTCTTTATACTGACTCTTTATGAAAAATTCCCATTGATTTAACGAAGAATCGCGCCATTGTTATACGGCGCTCGCATGGCCGTGCAGGATTTCCAGGGCGACCCAGAAGACCGACGCGGGGCTACTAATTGATGGCAGAATGTAACAAGGTTGCGAAATGTAACGACAGGCCGTTAGACAGACGCTCTGCTTTGGTGCAAATAACACGTTTGCAGTGCATGCGCGTATACGTGTATTATAGTTACGCATTTGGTGCGCGGGTTACTCGAGACGCTGGAAGCAAACGCGCGCGCTTGTCGTAAGGAAATCCTCGTTAACGTCAATTCCCGTCGCTGCTGTAATCCAACGTCGCCCACCCCCGTTGTTGTTTCTCTCTCTTCCTCTCTCTTTCTCGCGTATCTTCTTTTTATTGCGCGCGTACCCCTCGCGAATTCTCTGAAGCTGACTCTCATTCGCGGATAATGGGGACGTGGCCTCGTCTCGCTCCGTACACACGACCTAGGGGAAAAGTCAAGACAGGGGAGAAGTCGAAATGACCGAAACACGCGAGGAATGGGTCAGGGAAATAAAAATGACGAGTTAGCTCTCTGTCGTTAAACATGAATATTTTTGTTCACGGTCACTGTGCGATGTAAACGCCGAATTGGAACAACGAATGCACGCACTTAAAATGAAACGTTTACAATATGTTTATCCGTTGTTCCTCTTCGCGCAAAAGCAATCTCTTCATAGAGTAATATATATGAAAATTTGAACATAATTATCTAAGGAATTCAACGATAAGCAATGGCATGTAGTTTGAGGATGGGAATATAAGACGTTATACGAAGAATGTGTAAAAATATGTGATAAATGTTCGAGAGAGCTATTCCTATCATCAAAGAGATGAGAAAGACTCTCTCTTGCATAAGTATAAATTATAAATCTCATTTATAATTTTTACACTTTAAATCTCCGAAGATTATACAGTGGAAAAAATTAGCAATATAAAATGCGATATTACACATAACTATCTATAAGCTCTTCTGGATCGTAATATCGTTCTTATTCCTATTATGATTGTTATTGCTTAAAAATTACATGTGTTATTTGTTACTACGATGTTATAGCTATTTTAACTGATAAATATATAAATCGATTCACGAGACTGTGACTAATACGTTAATACTCGAGCGGCCGTACTTTAAGTTATACTTGCCGCAATGTAAGGCTAAAAGATATCCTAATAACGAGCCGAGTAACTAAGCATAAGAACGTAATACCATTCGCAGGAGGATAAATCGCACGGGAGAAAAGTCGCGAGAGCGTTTAGAAAACGCTCGGAACGGAGCAGGACGGAGCGGCGCGGGAGGCGGCCGGCAAAAAGGTCCCTATACGTCTCGCTTCGACTCGGAAAATTGCCGCGGCGCGGATTAAGAAGTGAAACGGCTTTTATTACAGCGGAACGGTAGCTTCGCATTCCGGTGCCGCGGCCGAATAGGAAAAAGGCTGCGAGCGCGGCGGATGGATAATAATGCCCGTAACTTACGGGGTTCGCGCTGAACGCGCCGAACCGCTGCCCGCGTACAGTTAACTACGGGTATTACGGACTATCGTGCTTTTAATAGCCGGCTTAACATCCCTCTCCCCCTCTCTCTCTCTCTCTCTCTCTTTCTCCCTTACACTCATTCTCTCTTTTCTTCTCTTTCTCTTTCTGTCTGTTTCGATGCATCCCATAGGCGTCCATAAACGCGTGTACGAATTCGCGATGCATACTCTCGTTCCGACGGTGAAGCAGAGTGATTGAACGTTATTTAGCGGTAATCTTTACTTTCGTACTTCGTAACGCGAGATCAGATGTGGTTAGATGACGTGCGACGAGGCAGAGAAATTGCGATTTATAAGGGCATGATGATATCGTTCTCCTGCATGGATTTATCTTGAGTAGATATTTTATCCTGATATTTATTACGCATAACATAAACTGCGAATTTTGATTAATTCCACCGTAATCTTTTTTAATGTCAACCAATTAAACAAGACGCGTATTAGATAATTTTAGATTCTTATTCATGCATTGTAACATTGTTTTTTAACTGCTATAAGTCAAATTTGATTATGAAGTAAATATTTGTAAAGCATCACAGAAATAGAAAATTGATCTACTAATTATAATAACATTGATAACATTCCTCTTATTGAAAATATTTATTTTTGTAAAAAAAATTACGGATTGTCTAAAATATGAAAAAATTAACAAAGCGCATATCATTTTTTAAAAGAAAGCTCGTTTTAATGCGTTACGATCGATGCGATGCAAGAGAATGGCAATAAAAGTCTGGATGCAATTCTGGAAGCTTTTGCGTTCAGAGGCAGAGCTTGACGTAAAATTGCATTACGTGCAAACATCCGCTCTATGATATTCTTTACAAAGTCGAGAGAAGGGCGTGAAATAAAAAATAAGAAGAGACCATGAAGATAGAATGACGGAAATGCAATAGTCGTTCCTTTCACGCTACTCGCGCGCTTTCTGTTCACAAGACTGAAAATTTAGATATATAAGGAATTACAGGGATTATCCTCTTAAAACTAAATCGCAAACGTTTCAAAGAGACAACGAAGAAATTTTGACCGTAAAAGATATCTTCTTTTGCAATTACATTCGATCGCTCTTTTAAATCGCCATAGCGGGCGATTTTTCATTCATCCGGTTATTCCGCTAATGGAACCATTTCTCCATTTCTCGTGCAAGGGGATTTCCGTTCGTTTCGCGTATTAACGTTGTAGCAACGTAACACGTACCGTTACTCCGCGCTCGCGTTCCGGCGTGATGCCCGTAGTTTGTCATTCTGTTATTCGTCCGCGATAGCGAAACGACCTCAACTACACGTGAATGGCACAACGAGCGAATTGTCGCAAATCTCAAAAGTTCATACACTCCTTTATTTGTACATTCTATGTATTTTTATATCCAGCGATAAAAACTAACTCTGCTTTAATAAGCTGATTCTATCAAAGCGCGCATACATTAACATTAGGTCAGCAAATTTAGCTTGTTGAGGAATAATGTTTACTGAAGAATAGATCGTTAGCGTGTAGAAGATGAAGATATTAGTAAGCATTAACAAATATTACCAATTAAAATATTAATTAATTTATTACATAAATAATGCAATATATTTTAAATTTTTAATATGCAAAGAAATGTATATTATATTAACTAAAAGAGAATTGTACGCTAAGTTTTCTCTACATCAAGAGAGAAACAGTCATTCAACTTTCTCTAGCCTTCTAAAATTATACGCATAATTCGTACGAGAGCATAGCGTTCACGTGTGTCGAGGGATTATAAGGGATTTGCGCGGTAACGGTCTCTCTAGCAAGTGTCCTTCCAGAACTCCGGTGTATGTATCATAGATTTATGTGACAACGCGGGTGTCGTAGATAAATCGCCGTACCGAAGCGCGGGTGCGAAAGTTCGGCGGCCAGAGAGGGTTGCGCGGGCCACGACCGCCCGGGCAGTGCGCTCGTAATGTGAACAATGTATTCGTTACAGTTGGGCCCGATTCAAGTTCGACGCGGCACCGCGGTCCCCGGTGCCGGCTCTTATTCAAATCGTATCTTCCAAGAGCAATTTTCGATCACAACAACAGTATTGACAAAACCGTTCTCCTCATGCAAAATGCATGAGGGCGAATCTCTCTTTCTCTTTTTTTTTTGCCCGCAATCTCTCGTCGCGACGCGACGGTGGCATCGCGCGGTCGTAATCTCGAATCCCGCGAACTTCGAGGACGTCAACGTCGAGGAAAATATGAAGCTCCCATCGTGTCGCCCTTTTCGAGAATACGCATGCGATGCACGCATCCCGGGTTAAGGGTAACACGTGTCTCTTGCAACGCCCGTGTCCGCTATAGGATTATGAAAAGAGGGAACATCTCTCGAGAATCGAAAAAATGCAGGATTAAATTATGATTCCGCTATAAAGATATAAAGATATAAAGAAATAAAATTATGCTTTATTACAGTACAGCGTTACATTCTTCGTAAATGCTTTTCAATTGATGGTTTGGTGAGTGAAAATATCTAATGTCATACTTAATATTGTCCTGGTATAAACTTGTGAATTTTTTGTTGCGCTTATCGCAATTCGACGCAGCATGACATTTAGTCTTGCATATTTCCCGATATTTCGTACACGCGCATCTTTCTCTAAAGGGATCAGAAGACGTATAATTTATATTCATTGCAACTAAAGTGTGAAAAGTTCAGAGACGGAATGTGATGCAACTGTGTGAATTATATCCGCATACAATGGCTCATTATCGAGCGCCTAAATCGCAATCGCATGTACTTTAAACACTTCTCGACTTTGCCGCAATCATGCCGGAGTATCATCAACGTCATTATACACAGTTACACACACCTTCCCTTCCTCGTATCACCGATCAAAGACACACGCAACATATAATTTCCCTGCATTCGTCGTCGCTCAAAGAAGAGTCGTCCCTTCCGAAATTCTTTTCGCGTGACTTGTTCTGGATGGCATTTATATAAAAGAAATAAAAAACGGCTATCTTGGTATCTTATAATGGAAAATATAGACATCTGAATCTCTCTTTATAAAGGAAAGCACGAGATAGTACCTTACGTCATATAAGAATCGAGAGATACAGTTGTATCTTGCGTCAAATACATATTAACAAATATATTCTCTTTTTACTTTTTTAACGCAATTTCTTTAAAGCTTTATTATAATAAAATTTTTCTAGAAAACGTGATATATCATTATTTAGATAACTAATTATAGTTATAGTTTGAATTTATAAATATACTTTTACATTGACATAAGTGCAGTAACATCACTTATTATCTTTTCCATTATTGTAAAAGGTGAATCATATTATTCCCTCTACATAAATATTTCCAGATCACATGGATTCTCTCTCAAAACGTATTCTATTCAAAATATATACGCAAAATTTAAAATTGACGCGCGCTTGGCCTCTCTCGTAGAGAAAAAAATATCATTGACTCACTTGCGGTTCCGTCGCGTGCGTTAATGGGGTCCGTTTTTAATATCCCGCGAGCGCAATTCTCTATATGTTCGTTATTTCACCGGCGCCACTTCGACGAGTCCCGACCGATTCGGTCCCGCGAGCTCAAAGTAAACCAGTTCGAATGGCAATTACGGACCAGCCATTTCCGGCATTTGCGGCAGCGTGCTGATGCGCTTTTCCGATCGGAACGACATCGAGGTCATCTTTCCGAGAGATCAATCTTTCAAAAGATTTCTTAGCTTTTCTTATCTTACTTTTGTTATTGCAATATAATGTTTTCTTTGTAGGTATCTTTTACAAAAGAATTTGTAGTACGATTGAAGAAAACTAGAACGGAAAAGGAGCAGCGCTGTAATAATAATAATGAGAACGTCGATTCTTGGCTAATTTTCAATTTTGACGCGTACGATATATTTTTAGATTCGCCCCTGGGCGAGACTTGTTTTTACAATTGCGGGTGCCCTCGCGATTCCCGCCGGCAATTATCGTATATCCGGTGCTTAGAACCCGCAACATTTAAGAGGGCACCCGTACACGAGTTGCAACTCCCAGAGGATAAGAATGCACCGCGCGCGGCCAATTACGGTGCAACTGAGAGCGGCTGCCGCTCGCTTCTTAGGACGATACTTCGTGTTTTGCATACTATATTGCTCCTCATCTTCTCTTCGTCTCTATGTCTCTCGGCCTTGCCTTGGCGTTTACTTTTCCTTTCGTACGACAAGCAAGTTGCCTCGACACGCTTCGATACGCTTATGAGTCGCGAGCTTGCCACCTACGGCAGAGAGAGAGAGAGAGCCGTTTAGAAATTTGCATTTATCATACTTAACGTCTATAAGCCACTTCTCATAGCGCCAATCATGAAACGGCAGCGCTTATTCAATAAATCGAGATACAATTTTTACGCAGCGATTTATGAAACATCTTTAATATACCTTGCGTGAAACCAGTCAGCATTCGCAAATTAAAAATTGCAAAATGGTAATATTATCACATTTGATATTTATTGCGGTACAAAAAGATACGTATTATAACTTAATCTGTGAAAATTAACTGATTTATTTTGCTCTTTTAATAATTTATTAAAGATATTCTACAGTTTTAACTAAATCTCTTTATAATACAGAACAACAACTAAATTTTTCGGTGAATTTCTTTTTATAGAGATACTAATTTAAGAACTAATTTGAAGCATTTGACTTTGACGATTATTGACTGAAGGAAAATCGGTTTCGATTCCCTAAGGTAAATTTATAAGAGAAAATTCCACAGTTTTGCGTAAAAAAAAATATGTAAAAAACAGTACGATTGGAAGCGTGAAACGAACGGCGAATTGAGACACGAGAGTAGTCACGGCAAGGCCAGGCCTCCCCGAGAGTACATGGCGGACGTTACTCTCTCAGTTATTATTCACTCTCTCACCTCCCACGCTCGGCTTTTATTCGAATACGAGTGCGCGCCGTCCGAAGCGTCATAACTGCACTCGATCACTCGCCGGACGCCGCCGCCACGCATTTTTCTCTCACTGGACAATGCGCGAATATCTCCGTGGTACATCCTTACATTCTTATGCTAAAGGAACCGTCGACGCTGTTGCTTGAGGTGACACGGTTTTTCACGTGCGGTTGACTGCCGACTTGAGTACGTTAGTCAGTCGGCGGTCATTCATTGTTACTTGAAATGTGTCTCATTATTATTCTTATCGTTCTTACACTTATTATTATTGTGCTATCGTTGTGTATAGTTTCTATTATCTTATTGTTATCTATATTCAATGTTATATCATTTATATGCAGATTATTCAAAAATCTCTCTATTGTTGCGGCATCAAGACGCGATAATGGAAATGACGAAAATTTATGATAATGAAAATTTTAGTTTTCATTTTTAAAGCATCGAAAATGTGAAGTTTTTTAACGATTTTCCATCATCCGCGCGAGCGTTACAATTACCGTTACAATTACTCGCGCGACCATTGGACGGGTTAACGAACGAGCCGATGTTAAATTGCGCGAGCTCCCTGCCCTTCTTCTCTCGCAAACACAGCGACGCGATGTAAATGCATTCGCGCGAGAGTGTGAGTGAATGAGTATATGCGATGCGATGCGATGCATGCGCCGGACACGGCTCTATTTTATGCCGAGTTAACTTCTGTGAGAAAAATCCGCATTCAAGGCTGCGTGGTGCTTAACCCTTCGAGAACGCCTCGGAGAATCTTTCGCCAATTTTACGGCGACGGCGGCGCGCGAGAAAAAAGTTTGATCCTTGTAGAGAAAAGAGCCGGAGATTTCTGAGATCCTGTTTCTCCTTCGAATTATTCGCGGATTTATTACTAATACATGTTTGCAATTGTTTGCGTTAATAAAAACGCGAAATGTGAAAAAGAATAAGAAGTCATCATAATTAAATTTTATCTTTGTGTGTAATAATATAATATTTATATTTCATGTTCCGCGTCTAATTCCAACTCTCTTAAATCGTTATGAGGGACGCGCGAGTATGTGAAAAATAAAAGAAATGAAGAAAATATTTCATATTTCTGATATTTTATAAGCTAATCTATTTTAGTAAACTCACAGTATTGTAATATTGTTTTTGATGGGCCGCCGTTAATCGTTATCTCAATTTCACTAAATGTTATTAAATTGATATTTAGAGGAGAATGTAATGCCGATTGTATATACCATCGATTAGCACAATCGATGGTATATACGTGATACAATGGTATAGAAATATTTATGGCTGTGATACAGCTTAAGAACGTGACATATACCTTCCTTCCCCGTTCACTTGCCCCTTCAATCACTATTCACGCGAATAGATCTCCCGGCGTTAAACACAATAGGAAATAATTTATCCATGGGAATAACTCAAGCTAAGAACCCGACTCGACTTTCATCCATTTGCGTTCGTTCTACGGTCGATATTCGCGCGCTAGATCTCTCGGCATCCCGATACCCGGCGGTGGTATAAAGCTCACTCTACACCTAACGCGATAACGCACGCGTCCGTCTCGCCGACTGACAGGTGAGGCTACATTCAATTTTTGTAATCGAGCCCGGGAGGGCTCTCTCGCTCTCTCTCTCTCTCTCTCTCTCTCTCTCTCTCTCTCTCTCTCTCCCTCTCTCACCCTCGCCGCTACTCGTATGGATTCGGCAGTTTCGACCCCCTTTGTGTCTGACAGTTAAACCGCAGCCATTATTCTCCCCCGCCCCTTCTCTCCATCTCTTTCTCATCTTGTTCCAACGTACTCTCTCTTCTCTCTCTCTCTCTCTTTCTGTCTTTCTATCTCTCTCTCTTCCTCTCCTTTGGTATAGTATCCTTTCTGCAGGCAGCAGCAGTGGTACAAAGTCCAGTCGTGCGCTTCGATAGCGGTAGATAACCGACACGAGCAGGGTACAGAGCGAAGCACCAATTAGGAATTAGATTTCTCCGGGATGCCGGATCTCTTTATTTGCTCTCTTGGCGTGCCTCTATGTTCCCCGCTGCGATCTCTTCACCGGCACGGTAGAGACACACGTACGTACACGTACGTAATGTGTACCGGCCGCTCTGCTAGCGGCCTTCGTATCGTACAAGCAGGGCTGCATCCGCCACGTCGTTCCAGCGAAGCGATGCATCCGCTTTGTCGAGAAGATAAGACGCTTGTTGCGATTCGAACTGCAGCAAGATCGATAATTTGGCTTGTCTTCTCCTTTCTTTTTTTTTTTTTTTAATAAAACATATCTTTACTTTTATTAAAAAAAAAAAATAATTGCAGAATTATTTTTTCGTGAAGAATCTGCATTTTATTTTGCTTAAAGTCTCTGTATTGAAGAAATAGATCGTCGCGTTTTTATTGTCACAAATAATGAAATAAACGTAGACATCAAAATCACGTTAAAATTATTCCGGTTCAAATTTTCGATTTCTGTTTGTAAAGCTATCAAAAAAGGTAACAAACTTTCGCACAACTTGACGCAATTTCGAGAAAAGTCAATAGTTACCGTAATGGCTCATTGCGTTGCGGGTGCAAATGTGTTAAAGGGATTTCGTTGCGGCCCTGCGTTGCAAGTACGAGTCCGGCAGTAAGTGTCGCGCGAGCGCAACGAGCATACACGCGTACGGAGACCCGCAGCTCTAATGAACGCTGAAAATTAGCCGCTATCTATTCATCTGCCTGGTAGCCGCATCCTGCGGCGAGAAACGCTCGGGAAGGAGAACAAGAAGAAACAAGCGGCAGGGAGGAAAGGGAGGAAGAGGGAAGAAAGGCATGCGAAAGCTACTGCATTTCTGTCGTGTGGCACGTAGCTTCTGCGAGATTAAACTCGATCGTTCCACGGACGAGGCATTAAGGGTTAAGTAATGTCGCTTGCCCGCAGAATTCTACCGAGATCAATCGTATTTAATAGATACCCTTTCCGTATCTCTCCGCGCGAGGATATCTCGCTACTTTGCATGCGGCTTTATAAGGCTTGTATTTCTCGAACGATTAAGCCACAGAGTAATATGTCTCGGGACTCGAAATTTCTGTCGCGAATAGTAAACATTTTTAGATAAGTAAATATTATACGAAATTAGAGGGAAAGGAATTTTATTTTATAACAAGTTTAAACCACCGGAGAGATGAGAGGCGAAATTACTTGAAAATATCGTGAGCTCGCGGCCCCCTCGTCTATACGGATCACACGTGATTTTCTGCAACGTTGTATTTACTCTTGCGGCTTAGCCACCTCCTGTACAGACGTACGAGAAAAATAGACCCGGCAAGCTCGTCTGTGTGTACAAGTTCGTTTTCAGCGCTACTCTACGTGCAATGTCAGTATTAGTTCCGTTTAATTAGGTAGGTAACGGGGTGGGTGAACTGAATTGGATCGGCCAGCGTGTAGAGCTTAATCCGAGAGATCCCGATTGATCGAAGTAGAAGCCCCCTCGTAGTCTCCGTTCGTGTTAATAATATCTACACGTTCGATCACGAGTGTCGCGCAAAGCATTTTATTCCCTTTCCGTGGTCGATCGTGGTATCGATGAAGGAGCACGGATTACGATGCGTATTAAATATTTCCAGGCTCTGACGAGTTTCTGCAAAATATTAGAGAGTGTATTTCCTGAATTACGATGTTTTTCGTGAAGTTACAGATTATACGGTTATCGAATATTATCTCAAACATTAAAATTTGAAAGATTTTTTACAATTATCCTGAAATTCCTGAATGTAAAGCTTACAATAAATAACAAAATATAGAATATTATAGTTTTTCGCACTATTGCAAAATTTTGTTGTGCAAAGTAATGCAGATTGTTTTTTCTGCAATTCATTATATTTGAGTCGTAATTTTTTATCTTATAAATTTTGTATGCTACACCGTGCTTGTCCAAAAATTGATGATATAAAAAATATATGTTAAAAATTATAATGAAGTCGCGCTGAAGCTCTTACATTTTTATGATTACGTAATATATTTCATAATATTAAAATCATACGAAAAACGAATCTCGAAAATGACGCTCCGAAAGATCAAAAGAACTAGCGGGCTTTCTGGGTCATCATTTGCATTTCTCCCAACAGTTCGCTGGATCTTTTTCATGTGACTCATTGCGACACCGCCGCAATTTTCGTAATACTCGCGGTGGTACCTTTGCAAAGACATCCGCAAAAATCCGTGAATCTTCGCGCTCGCGGAACGGTGTCGATGCTGAAAATAAGCGCGCCTCGCGAGAAACAAAGAGGGGCAAGAAGAAAGAAAAGTGCATGGAGGGGACGATTTTACGAAGAAGCGAAACTGTGCGCGGAACGAACGACGCGAAGTAACACTTCGAAGAAGCGCGAGGTTAATGACAGCGGCGAAAGATTAAAATGTCGACTGACTCGTCGAATTATCCCAGAGTAAATGTTCTTTCGCCGTATGCAGAGAAATCACTTTTTTCTGAGTTGAATGAGAACGATTAATAATAGAACGTTAAATCGTCAGATATTGTAAAATACAAGTATGTATAATTTTCAGTGTATCATTTTCACTGTAAATCCAAGTGTGTTATTTCTACACTCATAAACGTCTAAAAATGACACGTTTGACTGAAGCTCGTTTTACATTTTTTGTGTCGTGTTAACACGTTTAATCGTATCAAATTAAAAGTTAATATGTTCAACCGTGTTAAATGACGTGATTTAAAAAGGCAAGAAATGTGTAAGAAGAGTTTCAGTTAAAATAACACACTTGGATTTGCAGTGAGGCAGTAATTTACAAAGAGACGTTTCAAACGTAATTACAGATACTAGTATTTCAAACGCTAAAGATTATAATGGTTATTTATAACTAATTGGTTCGTTACTTAAGCAGATTAATAGCATATTATCCATATATGTGTAAATTTGCTCTAACGTTTTCACAAACATATTGCACAATAAAGCAATTGTGTATAGTTTCAAGTATGTGACAAAATAACAGAAATGTAATGTAGCCATAGCATTAGTCTGTAAATTAATTATTCATTATCTTAACATTGATATTATATGCGCTTTATAATTGTAGTAAAATTAACGACACAATATCGTCGATTAATATATTCACTTTTAATGCAGCGCGACACACTCTGTGAACGAATCCATCGATAAGTAATTCGTCGATCTTTCTTATCAATATTTTAACTTATTAGAGAAAATATTTTATCAATATTTATTATGTGTAATAATTTTAAGAGGTTTATACTCGCGTCATGAGAAAAAAGGCATTTCCTTTCTTTTGATGCATATACCACCATAAATTTCGACTTGATATTTCTGACTTTAAGAACGGCATCAAGTGAATTTAAAATTGAAAACAACTTTTTTAATATTTACCGCAACAATAACAGGTGAATTTAAAATGGAAAACAACTTTTAATATTTACCGCAACAACATCGCAATGTTATAGGAGAATGAAGATTGTAGGTTGAATGTTTCGCTCTCAGACAGCGAATCGTGAAGCGCGAAGGATCACGGTACGGTCGAAAGAAACAAGAAGATAACGTTTGCCTTGGTGCTTTCTCTTCCCTCTCTTTTTCGCTTTCCGCCTATCTTTCTCCGTGATGCAGTCGATTTCCATTCGGCTCCCATGCGTTATGCATGGCGGCGGTGTAATTCGCCCGGCGCGGCGGTTGCGGACGTACATATCAAAATTAACGCGCCCTTGGCGATGCGGAATTTCCATCCCTCTCGAACGGCCGAAAAGGCATTGGTCGCGTCGGTATCTCTGAAAATCCGCTCTGCCAAAGCCGGCCGGCCGGCCGGCTGGCCGACGCGGAATTTGCATTACTAATGCGCAAACTGCGTCAAACGAAATACACCAAAGTGTTTTACGACATATGAACGGACGCGCACTGAATAGAGGCCAACCGTGTGCATGTGTGTGTGTGTCCGTACGTACGTGTATTCGGAGTGTAGATGCGCCCAGTGAGCATATGAGGCCCAATCATTCAATTAACTCTGTCCTATACAATCCTCTTGATGCGATTTTATTTAATAAAGCTAATGCCGCTTATGGTCCCGCAATGGCCGCGACTGCGCCTTCATTAACCCCTTCGCTGCGACGTCTAGCTGAAAACCAGCTTACACCTTGTGTGGTGTTACTAAGCGTGCTGCAGTTAAAATTGTGGTACTATAATCTTATTCTGCAACAGCACGTGCGATATTTTATGAGATAACCTAAGGTTGAAACGCGAATTATAAATTTTCTCCATACTGCTATCTTTTATCGCAGAAAATTGTCGTCGCTGCACGTCGATTATCGATGGCTTATTTTTATTTTTGTAGTCATTTTATTTTAGTGTCATAAATTAGTATATTTGTTAATTCTAATTGCAACCTAATATTAAATACAATGATAAATCCCCAAATTATGACATTGGTTTCTAGATTGGTTATAGATTGGTGAACTTATATTGATTTTCTTTTTTTAATAAAAATCAATATGTTCGTGGCTTTAATGGAGAACGGTGGTATCCATAGAATAAAAATACTTATGAAAATTGATCCAGATTTCACAATAAGCAAGATAAACGCGTTGATCAATAATACAACGTATGAGTCGAGGTCTCGTCTAAAATATTTATTTGGCAATTATTGTTGAATTTGGAATGGTCACTTTGCCTTTTGGCATATATTTTAATCACGTGGCTCATATTGCGGCCTGTATAATATAGCAAGCAATAAAAATATGAATTACAGAATATTTATATAACAGTTCCGAAAAATTAGTTTATAATTAACAGAATTATTCAAATATCTTTCTGGTACATAATCATAATAAAAATATATCGTTTGACTTACTCAACGTTTTTAGAGAAACGGGAAACTGGATTCTGCGTGTGCATGTTAAATTTGTATTAAAGACATATGTAATAAAACATCTAACGATATTCATTGACTTTCGAGTCAATTATTAAATATGTCTTCTTATACTTCGTAAAGGTGAGAAAAGATAGATTAAGTTCCTCGAAGGAGAAGATGCTGGAATGTCCATAATGGAAGTGCCAAGCTGATTACCTCATGTATAAATATACGTGATAAATAATTCCATCTGGCGATTAGATGCGGTCGGCTGTTTTTAATCGTACGGTTATTAATGTCCAAGCATGTCATATAATGCTGCGATACAAGAAAGTCGCCGACATAGTTACTATTTATTTTTCGTCACGTCGATACAATTTAATTATAATGTATCATGATTATTGCAATTAAAATGTGTATAAGTTGTTCGGTAAAAAATATAGAAAATATTAATTGAATTAAGAACTGCGTTGTTTCAAGTAATTTTTAATGGACTAAATATATGCCTAGCAATACCGCCGCGTACGTTTAAATAGGTATTTTCAAAAGTTAAAATATATTCCGAATAAATGGTTCAAATATAAATTTAGAAACGGTGCCGTTTCTGAAAATACTTATAACAGCCTCCTTTTATGACACCTCCGAAATTTTTTGTGATCTCCATCTATATCTTTTAATAAAATTCCATTATTAATCGATATCTAGGATAAAAGGGCAGAGATTAAAATTAATTAAAAGCCATCTAATATTATAGTCGCGAAACGACATATCGAAGTGCTCTTGTTGCGACGATCGAGGGAGGGCAGATTCTCTCACCGACGCGACGCGATCGACTGGTTGTAAGTACTTGCAAATGCTAATAATCCGCCGATCGTTGTATCCTGGTGGGCTGTGGGAGTGTGGGAGTGATTCACCGATACAGTGTGCGACAATACCTTCTTAATATCGGTTCACAGGGCACGACCATTGCGCCAGCGGATTATCGTAATGAGAGTTTCTGAAGTATCTAGTTACGCGCACGCGACTTGACCCCGGCACGCACTCTCTCTTTCTCTCTCTCGTCGGCGCTTCGTATATGAATAGAACTAGCCCTCGCTTCGGATGATTTTTATTCTAATAAACTTATCTTTATTATGTGCACCTGGATCACGCTTTTGAAAAGAGGTCGTCGAGAGTCGGCAAGTACTAGCCGAATTGTCGGCTAGTCGGTGACGCGATTCCATGCAGTAAAAATACACATGCTTGATATTTAAAAACTAAGTTTCGACGAACGTGGAACTACTTGAAATTAATTAAAAGACAAAGTTTTATTAACTGTTTGTAACTAGATTGATTACGCTTTATCAGAATGCTAGATGTGCTGTCGTTTATTCTGGCTCTACTAATGGTAATTCGATAGTGGACAATCATTAATTTAATATTAGATATTCCATATATATGTATGTATAATGCTAAATATGCGCATACAATTAATTCATGCATATATTATTATACGCAAAAGTTACGTACATAAATAGTGTGTCTTTATACGTTTCGTGTGATTTGCATGAAAACTTAGGATTCGTGACAGTTAAATTTCTAAGTTTTAACCCCATGCTGCATTTCAAGATTTTATTAAAGTCAGTTTCGAAAATGTTATGATTTAGGTTCCGAGAGAACAACTTGCAGCACTTTGTTATATGAGATCATCCTCTATATACAGTGCTCTAAAAAAATGTACTATTTAAAGAGATCGTAATGTATTCCTAAAGTTTAGTACACATTTTCCACGTGCGATAAAATACATTTGTTTGAATTCGTACACTATTATATTTTCACAATCCGCAATTGAAATAACGCCACACATTTAACAGCGATGATTATTCGCGTACGGAAATAAATATATCACACAACCACATTATTGAAATATTCTCCAATTATGATATAAATCGAGAGGCATTACATTTCTATCAACCCTGATTCAAACGTCATCATCGATTTGGGATCATTAATTATCTACATGATGCAATTAATTCCTCGAACCGCGATGACTCCATCCCGTTAACCCCCAGTATGCAAAATCTATTTTTTTTCTATACAGAATGCATACCATCGATGACTAAATGGTATTAAGTGATCATAACACAAGTTAAAGCTATATATCTGAACAAGGCAATACTGATTAGAGTAATCACTATATTTTATCAATTAATTAATTATTAATATCAATAGTGATCATTATATATATTTTCCCGTTTTAACATGACATAATACCATTAATACGATATGATACGATTTAATATGACATAAAAATGGCACATATTTTATATAATGACTGTTTCAAGATATAAATATTTCGCGACATTTACGGATTCGCGTGAAGAGATAACGAAAAATAGGTAACGGAAACAATTTTTATAAAAATATACTCCTGGAAATATCAGTGAATCTCCGATAATTTATACTCGCGTGTTTATTGGTGTTTACCAAATTGTCTTTTTTATCAAACGACTTTCCGCGCGTTAATTGCCGTTATAGAAAGGTGATAATTAGAGAAGATGCTTTTGTCGCAGCGGCCAAATCGCGTTTATGCGTTTTCCACTCGTCCATAAGTACGTTATCCGTCGGTTATCGTGGGTGTGCAACCCGGCGCGCTGAAAAGCGAAAACGCTCGGAAAGTGAAAACCGACCGGGAAGAGAGACTCCAGCCGGCGCGCGGCGCGGCGACCCAATGAGTCAGACGAGACGGCCGAACGTGCCTACTTTTGAATATTTATACGCGCGCCGCCCACTCGCGAATATTAATTTACTGGCGTTGCAAAGTACGAGAGCCGTGTCTCTGTCCGCCGCTCGCGTTGGCGTGCCATGCACCGTGGCTTCGCGCGAGCACGCACACGCGAAACGCGCCCCGCGACGCCCTGCGACGCCCTGCGCTTCGGGTCGCGGACGCGTGTTAAGCGACAGTAAAAGTCACCGGATGTCATTGTCAGCCTAATTAGTGCGTTTATATAGATTGTGCCGTGCAATTTTGCGCAACATGCAACTAATCCGCGGGATATCTTGAATTGGTATCGAATTATTGTTCCGATGCTCGTTGCTTCAACTTTTATTGTCAGACGCGTTCTCCATTTTTATAGTTTGCATAATTTAAGATCAACGCGAAAGTCAAAGCGTGTTACGCAATTTGCGAACAATCGGGTGATCTCCGAGTTGTCGTCTTTCATTATTTGAACCACGTATCTCTCTTTTCGCAAAATCTTTAGCACAGAAACACTGTGTTTGTTTTCGTACTTGTTATTTAAATTGGTAACAATTTGCATCGATTTTCCGTCAATACCGAGTTTTAATGTTTTACATTCGGCAAAATTTCGAGGAGACAGAATGCTATCTTTATATTGTGCGCCTCGTCTAAAATCCCATCCAAATTTTCACGACTTTAGTAACGCTACACGATATACCTAAAAGTAATCATAAATTTTATGCAAGCATTTGCTTCGCGGAACACCTGGGAGTGACTTGGTGCATGCAATTCCGGCAAACTAGCTGCGCGAGATTACGCGAGAGAATGAAAGCTCGCGAGATTCGCAGTAGTATTCATCGTTCGCCATTATCCGTTTATATTGTTTCCAGATTCCACGTCGATCAAACGTTCTCCAGCCGAACAATTACACGTCTCTACCTTCCTGAGCGCAACATTTTCGAAAGGTCAGTCGTTACATTAAAATAGGTCATCCTATCTCTCTTCGTCATCCTCCGTATCGCGCCGTTTCTGTCTCTCTCTTTCTCTCTCTCTCTCTTTCCGCGTCTACCCCTTTCTCTTCGGGAGCGAAGGCGCGATTCGAAGATAGCCGGTTCGGCTCACGTCATAATAAAATTAAATTCATATCTCTCGGATCAGCAGAACGCGCGCGATAGCTACCGCGACATGACCTCCCGCTTATTGTAAGCAAACACGTATGTCCTCCCCCCTTCTGTCCCCTGTCCACGTTTCCTCCCGTCACGAATAGTTTTGATTCATGAGACGGCCGGCAAGCCGAGCGTGCGTGTCGCGCGCGCGCGTATGCGTATACACCCTCCTACGTGCCACTGCATCTCGAGGTGTGCGTTTCTCCCCCCCCCCTTCACCCTACCCCCCAGGACACCGCGAAATCCGACACTGCATACCAGTAACCCGACTTCCACCAGGTCCTTCTCCCGGTCCCGCTCCTCGCCTCTTTCCGCGTGAGCTCGCGCGCCCGCCACGTTTAAACACGTGTCAACATGTCGGTTGACATAGATTTTTCGTTGAGATAGAGAACCCGAAGAATAAGACGAGCGAGGCCCGGCTCGAACGAGAGGCCTCGATCGACTTGGCCGCTCCGTCGTATGAGAGAAAGAGAATGAGAGAGGGGCAGGGCATGGAGCGGCGAGCACGCTGGAAGCGATGAGGACGGTGGAAGCATGGGAGGCAGGAGACGGCATCTCTCTTCCGAAACCAGTTTGTACTTCTGGTGGACGAGGGGAGCTCGTCCCCTGTTCTCCTCGGAGAGCGAGGTGCTCCAGGCGCATTTAACACCGGGAGGCATAGCATCGCTGCATTGTCGGATCCGATCGCAGGAGCATCGTTGCGTCACGTTCCCGCTTAATTAATGCCGCTTTCCGGAGAGCGGGCCGGACGTAATAAAACGTAAGAATAAGACGTGAGAAGCCAATCTAGGCATCTAATTACCCGCGATCCCATATATTCAATCGCAATGAAAACCTTTAAATGTATTTTAACTTGTCAAGTTTTAGAAAGTAAGTTTTATGACATCAAAGTAATAATATTAATAATTTTTAATAATAATTTTCTATGTATTAAAAATATCAGATTCATATCATTGCCAATTTAAACGTTATTGCGATCAAAACAGTTGTGAGATATGTTACTTCAAATATTTTTAAATTTAAATTTTTAATATTTTTTAATGACGAATAGTGAATATAAATTAAAAGTATTTACGTAATAAATACCACAAGTACCATAAATACAATAATTATGAATAATGACGTCATTGATTTAACTTAAGCTGTAAATTTGTTACAAAGTTTTTAAAAATATTGCAAACTATAATTGCACATTATGGTGCATTACTGCATTTATATTATCATAATCATAAGAAATAAAAATTGCAACATCTATTATCGACTAGTGCAATAGCGTAATAACTTTTGTAAGAGGCAACACATTCAAAGCAAATAATGCTCACAAATAGTGGTTAGATTATAGATCAGCTTTATAAGACAGGTTCTCCCAAGTTTTGTTCTATAAAGCTTGTTGTGAGCTCGGTTCGCTGAAGAGAAATCTCGCCGCCGATAATTGACACTTGCGATAGCTTGTCGGTTGACAAATGTAGACATCGATCGATAAATCACGGCCACTCCGATAACTTCCCGTTTCCAACGTTCTTAGCGTTCTTAACGGACATGAATCATCCTCGCTGCGAAAGACCGAGGATACACTACCCGCAAATGTACGTACGCAAATGCGCGCTACGGGGCGAAAGTTGCGATATATCCATTATCATTTCGTACCAAAAGGTGTGGGCGCACATGAGAAGGTGCGTATTGCTTCCGTATGTAGGAACCATTTGTTCTGGAAAATGGTGCAATTTTGTCTTCCCGGCGCAACGTTGGAACAAATGCAATACCTACGCGGCCGTAATTTAAGCGGCGGGCCTCTCACGTGCCGCGTTGTATTTATTCGGGAATATATAAGGGATCCCTTCTCACTCCCTCTCTTCCCTACGCAAGGATTCTACGTTCTGTAATTTCTGTCAGATACGTGTTTAACGTGGCGGTAGTTTCGTCGATGCACTTAGCGTGCGCTCAGCGACGTTTTTCCAAATTGATTTAATGCGGTTGTTGCATAACGGAGTCTGTAAATCTTATAAGCTATGATAACTGAAATTAACGACGATCTCAAAATTGCGTTCCAAGAAAATTGCCTGGCGACTTTCCGCCGAACTCACAATAGACAAAAACTTTTAATGAAATTAATGAGCGAGAGGGAAAGGCAGAATTCGAGCAACGCGAGATCTCTTACGATATGGCAGTGTATATAATGTAAGATTGAAGAAGACCTAGATGATGATCGATCAGTATAGCGCGCCGGAGTTATGACCTAACGAGGCCCTTGCACATGCAACGCCTCGGGCGGTTGCAAGTTCGTCATCCCGGAATAGATCCGCCTCCGAGTCGCAAACAGGTACACAGTACATAAACTAACATACGTAATTGGCAATTACTCCGCTATTATTTCACGCGATTCTTGCGCACCGCAACTGTCTCCGAAGATTTCAAGACGTTTCTCTGAACAGATTTCTTAAATTACTACTGATAATATCACAGCTGATATTTTATTTATTGGCAAAATTAATAAAATGATATTTCTTAGGATAGTCGTAACGATATAGAATTTTTTTGATAAATGATTCGTTCAAAGCTGCTGAATAAATTTTTTTAAGTGCAGTTTCTTTACTCTGTTAATCTTTAAAAAGATAGATTAAGATTTCCAGAGCTGACAAATTTTTAATACCGTGTAATATTTAAAAACAAGTAGTATCTTAATCTGGTTTTCGCACTCGGTATTTCTATTGCGCTTCTTATTCTAGTATAGTTCTTATTCTAGTATCCCCCGCTCTCGCAGGACCGAAAGGACTCACCTTCGCGCGTTGCACTGTTGGGACTCGGCACGGCTGGCGAGGTCCGAAGGGGAGGGGAAAAAATCAACGAGCAGGAAGAAATCAAGATCCCTCGCGCGCCGCGGGCTTTCTGTTTCCCTCGGAGGGGTGAGTGCGTGCGTGCGTGCGTTCGTTCGTGCTTGCCTGCGTGCGTGTTCGGGGTCTCTCTCGCGTGCGGCGTGAGAACTCTTTTTCGGGCCCTCACGAAACGATAAAAAGTAGACGAAGAGGAGGACGAAGAGTAGCACCCGGGAGCCTCTTTCTCTTTCTGTTCCTCTGCTCTCCTTTTCTGTCTACTTCTCTCCCTCTCTTTTTCTTTCTTTCTTTCTATTTTCCTCTTTCTCTCTCTCCCACTTTCTTCCTCTCTTTCTCTCGATCTCACTTTTTTCTCCCCCCTTGATCGCTTCCCTTATTATGCGAAACGGCACACGAATCTCAATGGCTTTGCGTGATTATTAATTAAGACATTCCTCGTCGAACGATTCGTCAATGAAGATGTCCCGACGCGCGACCGCTCGCTATCCCGCAGCTGTCCTTAGGTCGCGTTAATTATGTCTGCAGGTAAATGGCGCGTCGCACCATTCCTAATTCGCGTGTTTCGGTCATACGCGAATGCGTCGCACACTAGAGAAGACGGACGGTCGTCAAAGGACCTGCGATATGTCTCGCGACTGCATTTAGCATACACGAAGTTAATTAGTCTGATTAATCAGAGAACTTGACGCACTGACTGTCGACTGTGTCCTTTCCCGTCCTTTGAGGAGAATGAGAAGTCAACAATCACGAAACAGTGGCATGTAATTTAATATAATGTAATTTAATATAAGTGTTAATAGTATTAAAGTGCGTCTATGACTGTAGCATCACGCGACGATTCATTAGTTAGCCGGAACTCAGGGTTCGATCATCCATTCGTCCCGGATCCCGTGCCGGTTCGATCGAGACTCACGACGATTTATGATTGTGGGAATCGAAAGTGGGACGCATCCGCCGCTAATTGTTCCTATCATTTATTTATCAGTTAACCGTCATCGATCACGATTACCGCGCACACTATCCGATATTTCTTCTTTCAATACTCGGAACCTTTGCCAGCGATTGAAACACACGTAGTTTCGCGAATACTCGATTCAAGTAGCATTAATTGCTGTTAACGCTTATTAATTAGCTTGCAGCATTGCACGATTCCCAGTCACTTGTCAAACGTTCCTTTGATGTAGCACTTTGATCGCGTGTCCATAGCGTGCATTCTTCGCGCTGCCATTCCACAGAAGCGTGACTCTTGATAAGTGTTAATTATCCAGATATTAATTAGTCGTAATCGCAATTATCATTCCATCGTGCGATTCATTTTAATTGTTTCTTCACTACAATGTCTCTATCGCGGAACAAAAGAATGGGAATTGCACTCGCGCGATCCATTAATTACCAAAGCGTGATATACCGTTATTTATCTGTCTGTTATTAAATGTTGCAATCACTCGCGTCTATTAAACGGCACATGAACTCTGTGTTCGATCGTCTATTCGATAAGCCACCCCGATGTTTACGACCTTTACGAAAGAAAGATCCTCCTTCCTGTCAGGAAACCAGGTTCATGCAACATTCATGGTACTGTCGACAAATGAAAATCCTTAATGCATCGATCCTGTTTACGATCGCTGTTTCATCTAATAGCAATCCAAAACTTTCGCAATCTAGAGACTCCCTCTCGAAAGGAACATGACTTAAACAGCGATCGAGTCGCACGTATTTCCTGCTTTTCCTTTACAATCGGCTAATCGTTTTCCTCAACTCGAACGTTTCATCTTGAAGCGCGCTGATACTCGCTACGTATTAAGCACCACCGCGCGCGCGTACAGCGCGTTCTTGAAATATTTATTCGTGAAATAATCGAGCCTCGCGTTTCTTCCTCTCTTTAAAAATTTATTCGCAGGGTGAGTAATTGACGCAGACGCCTGTTGGTTTTCTCAAGGTCGCCGTCGATTAATAGCAATTAAGAGAGCCTTTGATATTATCCTTAGATATCTCTTATGAATCGGAAAGTGAGTTTGGATATGCATTGAAGTCAAATTTTGCTTTGCAGCCCAGAGTCTTTTTTTTATAAATAGAGCCACAGAGATTTGGAATACTCCTCGTTTCTCCACTCAGACAATTCTTTATAAATCAGGATATGAATATATAGTGGAACAATTGGAACAAATGTAGCGCGAAATCAATGCGCTCATAAGTTAAATTATACTTCGTATCCTATCTCAGGATCGTCTTATTGAATCAAGTTACAAAGTTTGAACGATGGTATACAGTATAGCGGCCGAAGTAAAACAAATTTCCTTAGTTTCTCTTAGATCACTGTTTATGTATCGGGAGTTCCGTATCGTCCTCGGTCAATAACGAGCAACAGCAATGTACTCGTACGTTAAGTTAAGTTAAACTTCACCTTCCATCTTCGAATTACTCTCGACGAATTGGGACACGAAGTTTGAACGATCTTTCTCCGGAAAGTAGCAATCGGATTAAAATAAATCCTCCGCGTTAGCCTCGGGACACTGAATCACTTTTTATAAACCAGAAGCTTTAAATCGTCTTGCGGAAGATAGAAAATAACTGTCCGCGATGAGCGAGAACT
This sequence comes from Temnothorax longispinosus, assembly GCF_030848805.1. NCBI lineage: Eukaryota > Metazoa > Arthropoda > Insecta > Hymenoptera > Formicidae > Temnothorax > Temnothorax longispinosus. Next base: position 19,579,548 of record NC_092358.1, read on the forward strand.
ATCAGTCAGTTATTAAGTTAAAATCACATTCTACCTTCTACCTCATCGAATTGTCATATGAACTTCTTAAATCGTGTGTCATCCTTGGACCGTTATTTGCGATATTCCTTGATAAACGAGAACGACGTAAACCATTCATCCGCGTTGGATCAAGTCATATTTTATTCCTCATCTCGTTTTCCTTAATCGTTCTTCACGAATCACGGTAATCTCTTCACGGTACTCCCTTTCGTCTCAGCCTCAGAGGGTCACTGATTTACGGATCCGGACCTGGACGCGAGGGTGGAAACGGTTCACGAGCTTGTCGACGAACCGGGCGCGCACAAGTCGGATTAATTACACCGACGGATTAATCAGTAGCCGGAACTCACTCGACCGAGTGGGTCACAGCATTGGATGCTGCACTGTCGCGGTCACTCGTGGCGACCGCACCGCGGACGCATCTCGGGGGCATTCGCACGCGGGCGCTTCCGGTTAGCCGGAAGCGGCACACACAGCGGAGAGAGCGCACCCTCGCGTTCTCCCTCTCTCCGTCTCTCTGTTTCTCCCTCTCTCTCTCTCTTTCTCTCGCGAGCGGCTGGAGCACTCCGATCCGCACTCACCCGCTGGATCACCGGTAGCGCGCGCTACCGAACAGCACTGATTCGATGAACACACACAACCGATGACACACACAGCACGCGCGACACACACACACGTACACCGGGCACGTACGAGAACTATCCTCGCTGTCCTCCTCGTGCGTCCGTCCTGACACGTTCGTTTTTTAGAATCGTCGAAGGGATCGAGCACGCCGTAGACGGTCGATCCTTCTCGCGAGAGAGTCACGTGGACTAGTTGACCGTCTCAATGGTGTTACACGATGATGACGACGACGTTACGAACGAATCGGCACAACGATTGTCCCGGATCAATCGGGACATCTGTCAACTGTAAAGTATCCTCGAATGAATTCGTTACGATCACGATCTCCTTCCGCCACACCGGTGTCCCTCGCTCGCGGAGTGACGTGCGACGCGATAAAACGCGGTCAACAATCGACAAAACGGAATCGGTTTTGCGCGTCCGGGCCACTCGGATGGACCACCGTGATCCGGCCTCGGAACACACGCTCGTTGGACTGTCGTTCGGAGCAGCTCGGGCCGCGGTTTAGTATCAACGTTCGTTCTTGGCTTGCGTCGCGCCCCTCCCGGGACGCCGGCCGACGCCAATCGAGTGCGCGTATACCTACTACGTGCACGTACCTGCGAACCTGCAGGAGGTGAATCCACCTCTTGCCGCCCAGCCTGAATCTCGACTGCGCGACCTGCGCCCGCGCGCGCGCGCGCATCCCATTCTATGCGATTGCATGTATACGTGCCTGCGACGAATATACATATATACGTACGCGTTTGTGGATGTGGAGCTAGCATATATAGGATCTACGCCCGCGATTCTTAATCCTTTTCTACTGAATGTAGACGTCAAATAGAGGAAAAACCGTTCGACAGTGATGACGGATTGTTTTCATCGATGCGTTTTGCATATAAGTCATTAAACGACATTTTATACGATTCCTGTAGCAAAATTGTGTGTTAATCGTTTGGATTGTATCGTATAAAATTAATGTAATTAAATTTTGTTTCAATATTTAAATATTCCCTTAATTTTGTATCAGATATCCGCAAACTGCTTGAAAGCTTCTTCACACATCTTTTCATAAGAAAGAATCAGTATCAGCACCAAGATGCTGTTGCATCTCCCGATGCCAATAAAGTACTTCATGTTATGAGTTTAAAAAATTTATTCGCGCTGTTCTTTTTTTGTAATACCATGGCGGATTAGCCAGATCTGATCTAGACAGTCCATTCAATTGAATCGGATGTGTCGTTTCGACTTCACGCTTTCGCTAATTGGCAGACACCAATCTAAATACTTTTAAATATTCGTTTAATGACTGGCCTGGTGTTATTCGCTACTGCCCTCTCCCCCTCCTCACACACACACACACACACACACACACACACACACACACACACACACACACACACACACACACACACACACTCTCTCTCTCTCTCTCTCTCTCTCTCTCTCTCTCTCTCTCTCTCTCTCTCTCACTTGCGCGTGAACCCAACTCGACCCGAAAGGCGGATCGATACGATGAAAATGGGTTAACGTTTTACGATCCCGCCTCGCGCCGCTAATTTCGTGCATATTCGGATTAGCAGATACGAGGCGAGATATCCGAGACCGGAATAACTGCGGATTTCTTCGTTTTGTTCCTCTCTTTTTTTTTCTCCCCATTTTTTTTCTCTTTCTTTTTATTTCCTGCTCGGCGAGATGTAAAAATGCGGAATTACCGTGCTCTTATCGAAAGCGTTACGGACTTCGTGCTTCCTGCCTGCATGCGCTTGCTTGCGCGGATGTTATCGGATGTCGTACACGACATATAGATGGATATGCACCGTTTTGTACGCTTCGTTATCCTGTGAATCCGCATGAATCTGCGCCTTCACGAGATTCTTTGTATTCGTGAATACTTTTTACGAGCGCCCCGTATCTAGCATCCGAAAGTGTGTCGCGGTGTATATCTATCAGATGTATGCAGCTTTTGCAAGTAGCTGTCATACCGAGTGAACCAGGAGCGCTAGCAATTGACAAGTCTGCACGTGACAAACGTGGCAACTGACAGTTTTGTCGAAAATCATTTGCCAGTGACGCTAGATTCTCTGTAAAGTTTAAAAAATATATTTGCAAAAGCCGGACATAAATAATTAGATTATATTATTGATACCAATATATCAAGCTCCTGCATTTCATATCGAAAATTGACAAATTGTATTCCTGAATTTTTTTCGCGGTTAATAATGAACACAGTTATTAATTATTTGTGATAAATGGATATATTTCTTCTTTTTTTATATTTTATTTCTTTTCTTAATTAAACACACTATCGATTTACTGTATAAATAAATATTTTACATGTACGCTACTATTATTCCATCTATTCAAAAAACATTTTTCTTTCAGCTTGGAGTATTTTACTTATTATATAAAATATGTATAAATAGGGATGGGAGTTTTACATATTATAATTACAGTCTCTCATTTGCGGTGTAAATTAAACTCTCCAAATGTAACATTTAAAGCTATATTTAGTAATTTACTTTAAATTATTTATATGAATTACGCAAATGCGGAATTATGATATTAACAATTAAAAAAAAATGTAATAAACAATTCAATATATCAGACATCATTTATACTATTTAGCATTAAATGAAACAATACTAATTTAGGTAACATAGTATGTAACATAGTAATGACCTAATCAAGTTTTGATGTACTGAATAATTACATAATTTATCAAGAGCTTATATTTTTCCGTGTATCACGCTTCAACGCGTTCTCGGATTATTTATTTTCTGCGGGTGCGATGTATATTTTACTTTCTGATCGTAGCCTTTTCTACCACCCGTACACTCGAAGGAAAACGCTGGAAGTGTCGTTGAAAGTTTCGAGCACTCAGTCTACCATTATTGTTGGTAGTCCGCTAGAGAGAAACGCGCAGAGAGGAAGGCGCCTACGCTCGCGCGCACCTCCGTGTGCGTATACGGATGCGCGTCTGTGCGTGGTGAACGTGTGCGAAGGGCGGATTTCATAGTCCATGTAGTTTGGCATCAATGCGAAATCTGGGGTTGGTTTCAGACGCACGATAAAGCCATTTCAAATTGAATAACAGATTTCTGGGCGCACAACAAAATGCACTTGCCGCAGAGGTTTCCGAAGCCTAGAAAGGGGATTTAAGCGATGCTATGTGTGCCCTTCTCTATCTTCACGCATGGCGCACACGCATTCACACGAGTGTCTCTCCCGCTTATTCGACTTTGCCTTTAAAGGTGGGATCTATTTTTCCAATTATACTTTTCGCACACTCATATACATACGCGCAACGTATGGTTTACCATTCAGAAATGGAAGCGATTGTTTCTAAAAATTATCCGAATAGACTGAATAGACTTTAGGATCATATCGTTTACTTTTTCCTTCTCCAATTCAATTCTCAATACAATGTAGGTACTAATTACGAGGAAATAAACATCCAAACAATGTTTCCGTATTCACTGAAAAGGAACGGTAATCGTTATTTCGCAATTTTTTATTGAGCGAACGCTGTTGACATCTCTTGGGATCTTCAATCGGTTCGATAATTTTCGTATAAACGCAGATGACTCGCTTTTGTTTAATTAGTCATATTATCCGGATCCGTTGCGTACACGTTGCTACTCCGGAAACGATTCCAAGTAAATCCGATCTCGGGATTCGATTGCGAACCACAAACGGATTCGGCATGTGTGTTCCGTGTGAGTAAATCCTCAGGAATGCTTAAAAAGGCTGATAGGAAACCGCTAATTAAAAGCGTTATTTTGTCACTGACCGACAATTCTCAGTCGAGACAGGAAAAAATCATTTCCTGCTTATCCGAATTAAGAAATTTCAATTCGTACCGCGAACCGAATTACAAATTAACGTTAAATCTGGCACGTGATAAACGTTTAATGCAATTAAATCCAAATTAACGTTAAATCTGACATGTTTTACTTATTTACCTGTTACATTTTATTTATTGCTTCTTTTACACCACGTTTATGTACAATAAATTATCGTCAAATTTTAATACTTTTGTGTATAGGTGTTTTTTTATTTTTACTAACTGATTGTGCGTTGGTATTTATCTATTTGCTTACAGTTTAATGTCAGTGACATCAATATTTTTTGAAAAGCGTACATTTATTTATATCTCTATTTATATTTCCAACAAACTCTTTCATATTACATTTCATTCATTGTCACCACATCGCAGATAGGTATACGTCGCGGAAATGTTGCATTGTTGTTAGATATTCACCGAGCTTTGACACTTGTTCGAAATAAAGAGGGAAGAGTTCCGAGATACCGCATTACAATACATTACAATTTTAAAGCAGCGCGAGTCAACGAATTCACTTGCCAGGCACAAGCCGGTATACATTCTGGCGCACAACCTGACGGCTTGCAAGCTCGCGCTCTGCTTCTCGATTAAGCCGCGCGATTAGGACAGGCACCATATTACAGAAGTCCGTTTGATCGCGGCGCTTTGATCAACGCTGTTACGAAAACAGAATTACCATTCGTTCGTCACCGCCGCCCGCCGATAACATAGTCAATTCCAGGCAGTTCCCAACTTCCGCGGCGTTTGCCTACGGAACTAATATTTCGAAACTTTTCACGGCTGCGACATGACGACGTCTATCTCTTTCTCTCTCTCTCTCTCTCTCTCTCTCTCTGTCGCTCGGCGACTCGATCTCTCTCGCGAGAGAGTTTTATAACGCGAGGAAGAGTTCCCTCGCGCCCCGAAACGAAATGAACTCTGAACGCAAGCGGATTCGAGCCGGCCGCGTGTTATGTAGATGGTCACGTAGACGGACTGGTACAGCTTCCGGAATCCAGGGGCTTTTGTTGCGCGAGATTAGCATGCCCTCCTGATGGAGGATTTATTCATGTACAATTTAAACTAGCCGACCAGCGCCGGGGCTTTGTTCGCGTCTTGCATCGCGCGCGAGAGAACTGACTATAGTCACTGAAGATTGAATAATGGCGTATCGTGTGGGGTAAAACGGAAATCAATATATATAGTTGGGTGGCATCTGCTAATACAAAAAATAACGTGGACGTAATACACCTCTGATACTTGAGTACTTTTTTATAGCTGCAATGTGATAGTATTATGTAATAGCATCATCGCGAGGTAAAAGTACATTTTCCAAGCGTGTGACTAATTGAGCGTGATTTGTATACTCCGTTATCAAAAGCTCGAGCGGTAGACGTGGACGCATCCCACGTATCCCTTTAATCAGTGGGAAACGTCTAGCTCGATAAAGCAGAAAGCGCGAAATCAAGAAAATGGATGCTCTCGGTGACTTCCGCTTTCTTATTCGCATGGGTGATGCAGTTTGCCGTGCAATGGCAATGCCATTATCTCGCGACACTTTAACGTCGTTATCGGCAGTGTGGATGTATATTATCCGAAAATTCAATTCCTTTCACTCTGACAACAATCGAGTAAAGCGGAACGGAGGCGCAAGTGCCGCCGGAGTTACTTTATGCTCGGCGCGATGTCAAAAAGGAATCCCGATAGACTGCATTAATCGTTCGGTCGTTCGTTATCGCATAAATTGCGCATTCTCGTCGCGAAATGAATTTCCCGCGTTTCCTAATCGAGCGGAAGTGATTTAATGTCGTATTTAATCGCCGAATAACGCCGTGCGCGATAACGCCGATTCTTCGTTGTTATATGTCGAAATACGTTTTACGGCCGTGGGATCGTCACGAGAAAGGATGATAGGAAACAAGATATCGTGAATTTATCCTAAGATATTATTCTTGATTTAAAAAATAAACAATGTTATTTTTCCTACGTAAATATGCCAAATAACGTAGCAAGTAGCTTGAAGAACCGATTAAAACATCATCAAGTTATTTGGTATCCCTTTAAATGGTTTTTTAAAATTAAAATTTGAAAAAATTCAACATATTTTTATTGCAAAAATGATGTAATATGATTGACGAATTGTGAACATTTGACATGTAAAATTGAAATTTTCTTAGTGATAGGAGGCTATTTCAGAACACCATTTTCCCGTTACAAGCTGGGGATGTAAGGGGAAGAGGGAATCAAGTACCGTGAATCTTGCAAAGACATCGCGTCTGCAATTAACAGAGAAATGTACTTTGCAAACAACCCTCCCCTTCGCGCCCACGTACCGAAATGGTAACAACACGTGTCACGTGTGCGCGTTCTCACAGAATCAGCCCGGAGTAGCATTTACGAACAACAGCAAACACGTGTCGCGCCTTACTAAAGTATGCATTACACTGGGGGTAACGGTAACATTAATTGCTCGAAAATTAGTTTTGGCGGTAAAACTCGCTGTCACGGATTTGCCGGGCCAGCACTCGGGTCGGTAATATACCGCGACAGTATAATAACTTGATATGTCTATTAATAATATTAATGATCGTTACAATTAATACTCGGAGGGTCGCACCTTTCCCGTAAACGCTGTTATGCTGTACTTAAGAGAACTGAACTGTATTAATCCTAAGTTAGACAATTTCCTGACTTTCCGAAATGTAGAACATCTGATAATACGAAGGGCTTAAACTTAGGACAACCTAATCTACATCACCATCGGCACAAGAAATATATAAAGAATAATGTTAATAAAAGTAATAAAAGAATTATGTTATTCTTCTTTTTTTTTTCAGGTTTTTTTACTTACAAAACAGACATACAAAACGTAAGGATGTAGTCCTTATCAAGATTTTTACATTGCAAAATTAGCTAACACGAAATTATATTAAACACAATTGTTTATATTTTTTAAATCACAGACTAAATATAGTGATTTTATTCTCGACGTTTTGGTCGATAGAGAAGAACGCTTCAAATATATTATTAATTTTTACAATTTTATCTGTTACATAAACAAAAATATATTGAGAAAGATATATTTAAGAAAGTAAATTACACAAAATTGACATGCTGGTAAGATTCGAGATTGCGCTAATGAGATTTAAGGCAACATGTCCGTCTCCTTTAGGATCTTATCGCGAGGACGTATCGCGTAACGGCGAGAATCTTTTAGCAATGCGAAATTCCAGAGCGCGCGCACGCATTCACTTCTTAAAATCCATGGCGGTGTAATTGCTTCGAGGACTTACGCTTTTACGGCGAGAGTTGCGGTCGGCTATCTTTTTCAAATCAGTTTTTTAATTCAGTCGTTTTATCGCTTCGCTTAATGTAACTTGCCCGCGGGAATCGTAAAGCTACAGAGACGGCAATTCCCGGTGGTGAGATGAAATTTTCATTGACAGAAACGCTTGGTTCGCTTAAGAACGAACGAGGACATCGCGTTCGTTCTAAATCTTAAAACAGCTACATGCTTTAATGGCCGCGCCGCTGAAAAAGGACGCGCGCCGAACGAATAATGGCCGACATGAAAGCAGCGTATCGCGTATTCCGCCGTTTATTCAATGCTATGTTTTATTTCACGCCGCTCCAGCTTTATTATCCCTCTCTTAGTTTTTCGTATGAAACGATGCGCGACTGCAGACGTCGTTTTCTCTCATGCCGAGAGCATTCTCATAGGAAAGTCCTTTTTCTATTAGTCGCAAGAGGAGAGGAGAGGTGATGGAAATAATTCTTAACGTATTATAATTTTGGAGATTATATTTATATAACGCAAATTTTTATATTCATGTTACGTGAACTAACGTGTAAGCCAAACTTCTTATTCTTAATCCTCTTTTCTGATGTTGCGTGAATACTGAAGTGTCCTTTAACATAGAAATTGAGATAGGACTATAGGGATTACCTTATTGTAAATTATTCCGATGATACCGGATACTTTCGTCCTTCCGAAAATTATCTCTTCGTTCTTTCACTTCTCGAAAAAGAACTTCGCAAGTATATATTTCTCACCTTCAACAAAAGAAAGACATAAAGACCTGACTTGCATTTACATAAAAGCGTATTGACCGTGCCCGTGTAAAGGTCAAGGCGTGATAAGCTGTCGAACTCCAAGTGCGAGAGAGGCAATCATTTGCATAACGGTCACACCCTGAGCGTGATATGTGCACGTATATTGCTAAAAATGACTGGAAAATAAAATAAGACAGTTAATTTGCGTTAATAAATTAAATAGCGAACACACCGACCTGTTCCGACTTGCTGCATAAAAGGAGGGGCGTCGTCGTCGGCGGCGGCGGCATCGGTTTAAAGACGATCCCGATCCTCGACAACCACACCTTCGTGCGCCACCAGCTCTCGAGTAGCCTCGCGACTGGCCCGATAATTATCTTCGACCGGAGGTGTACTATTAGTGATCGCGGTTTGACGTGTACAGTTCTTATCATAGCCCCGTGTACACGTTCCCCTCGTAACCCGTTCCCTTTCGGAAGATCGTGCCGCTCTTTGCATCCTTTCACACCATTAGGAGACCACCTCTCCGGTTTCTCCGCCATTGCTTACACGATGCGTTTTACGATAATTAATGCATCAGTTAAAGTGAGAGAGGTAAGGGTGGATGGGAAAAAATGGGAGGGGATATGCCGGTACACTTATGCGATCGAGACAAATGATTGAGTCGATGCTTCCACATTTGTTAAATACCTTGAATTTAAAAAAATATATAGTATTGAATATATGTATATATGTGTGTATATATCATTATAAATTTATATTTATATTATTTATATATAAAAATATATAGGTATTACATATACATATATTTATTTATAGCAAATTGTAAAATTATTGCGATTCAAAATTATTAATATTATAAGATTCGAAAAATTATATTGTATTCAAAGCTAATTTTCTAAAAACGGTAATTAATTTAGTAGGGTCGGAGAAAAATGTTCTCTTACAAAATTAATACTTTACGAAGTGATCGGCTTATTGGCCCCCCGCGTAGCTTTTGATCCTGGCGACGACGTATATGTTAACATAATTGAAAAGAACTTTGTGATTAGCTTTGCTGCCGAAATTGCTTTCATCTTGTCGACGTGGGTATCGAAGAAAAAAATACATTAAATCGAAATTGTCAAACGCTCGTATGGCGTTTGAAGTTCACAGCACAAAATTTCAATTTGGATTTGTTTGGCCAACAATCAAAATAAAGTCAATTTTAGAGAGCTTTTAAAATAGTCGACATCGATATAGATATATCAAATATCATTACATTACCTATAAGAGACGATAAGAAAATTATATTATACCTTTCCATTTATTAATGATAAAAATGACGAAATTTTAAAATGTTTCAAAATGTTAGAATGTTATTAATGTTATTAATGTAAAAATTAAAATCCGAAAGAAATCTCACAATAATTGGAAGAAATTGGCATAAATTGTGAATGAGTTTTTTAAATTCTTAAGTTATATTTAAATTTATAACACTCGCGTCAGATTTAGAATTATATTTATAATTTTAAATATACTGTGTATTTACGTTTGATATACGTTTGTATTTTAATATTATGTAATTGTATTGTGTCTTTTTATTATGTATCTTTTATTCCTCAAATGGTTTTTGTATCACGCGGTATATAAAAGTATAAGTAGAATTATATCTTGAATTCTGGCACAAATTATTGATCGCTTACAGTGAACTCAAGACTGATAATAACGAAGCCCGAAATAGTCTATATAACAAAATAGCGATTTTTATTTTCAAAATGGATTAGGGAGATCACGAAGAATACGGAGATTGAAAGGCGTGAAAGAAGAATGTTAGGCAGAGTTACCATCGCGTGCTACGATCCGGTTGTGTATCGGATATAAGTGATAAAAAATGGACAACAGGCTCGACCGGTTCACGGTTAAACCTCAATAAGCGTAAAGGCCGCGTACAAGTAATTATGAAAGAAGGTTTCAAGTGCCTTCGTGCTGTAAAATATTCATTTTTGTTATGAGGTAAATTACATTTAAACCATATTTCTTCTATAGGAACGTACGTACGCGTAAACATGTACGCATTCTGGCAGGTCTAAACGCAAATCGCACCACGTTGGAATATTAAAGCGATGCTTGGCTACCAAAAGAGCTGACAGGATTAACCCTCGCGCACATTTCGCATATGCGGTAATGTAACACGAGAGATCTTGTTACACGTGTTTTTACACGCGTTACTCTAAATAATTCGAGGCGCCCTGCACAGCAATGTATTTTGTGTACGAAACATATGATATGATGAAAATAAATTACGATTAAAAAAGAAGAAAAATAAAAACGACAGGAATCGGTCAATATAATTTCCATTCGTGTACACAAATATTTATTCGTAATATTTCACACGTCTCTCCCTTCTACGAGATCTTACGCATCCTCGAATATACTCGCCTAGAATTCTGATGATTCATCCGCATCCGTGGACAACGCTTAGGTGAAACGAACGGCATTCCTCGGCATTCTGCAAAATGACTTTCCCGAAACGTGATTTGTCAGAATCTTCCGGCGGAAACGCAGAAACGATCGGCTCGCACGACTTTCAGTGCGGCGAATTCGCGAGGAATTCGCGGAATGCCGCGACGATCGGCGCTCGCTTGAAAACTTTGCGAAACAGAAAAATTAGATATCCGTTGTCTGTCGTCGAGATTCGGGGCCACGCCGTGAATTTTCTAGGTGGAATGACGGCGCGAGGAGGAGAATAAGGAAGAGAGGAGGATGAAGCGCGCCGTATGATGTATGGGACTCTAAATCGAATTTTCGTTCGTTTGTAAACTTTGTTTGCCCGAAGAGTAGCAGGCTTAAAAGGATCTTCCAGCGCCGGGGATGATATTTCCTCGTTATTCCCGGAAAAATTTAACAGCAAAGTTACATTTTCAGCCCGTTTATCGCAGGCAAAAATGGATGGGCAATTATATATCTTTTTGAGCTCGCATCTTATAAATTGATATATATAAATATGATCTATTTTTGGCGTATGCTGAGATGTTCACGCTTCTACCAAGGAAATTTTATGTCAGTCGTTTCTACTTTTCCTAAATTACTTATCTCATTGAAGCAAGAAATAGTGACTTTATTAAACAAAATTAAGTTTCTCAAAAAATCTATAGGAATTAATATTTTTTCAATACATATATTTTTTATTTTTATACTTTTAAAAGCAAATTATATCACGATTTACAAATTTTCACAATTAATATTAGAAAGAAGACAAAGATAATTTTATTTTCTCTTTATTTCAAATTATTTTAGGACATGTTAGAAACTTTTTATATTTGAAAACTGTTTATTCATTATTTCATTTCAGAAATAATTTATTATTATTCAAGATACTGTATGTATAATATGTATATAAATATTTGAGACGGGAGGAAAATCATCATTTTATATCCCTGTCTGCGTTATTCTTTTGCGAAGGCAATGATCGATTCCGACGTCGTTGACTTTCCGAGTCCTCGGCCTCCCCTTCTTTTTCTCGTCCTCTAAAGAGCCTCTTCTTGCCGCGGCGGTATTCTGGCGTTCGGGTGACAGTGATCGAGCACTGTCATCCGAGCGAACGGCGCATGCCTTACAAGATTCTGTACGCGCCGGCAATTACACTATCTCGGGAATGCCTTGTATCGCTCGATTCTCGCTTTTCGCGGCATTAACAAAAGTGCTACACACCATGATCGGCTACTGGAAACAACAGTCGATCGGATCCGACTGGTCCCGGCAAAGTTGCAGCGTCGAGATAACGATGCTTATTGTTAGTGTCGCAAAGAATTGTCGATGCGTTACATATGCTGTCGCGTATAATAATGCTTTTTTAAAAGCAATTTAAATTTCAAAAAAAATGAGAGAAAGAGAGAAGAGAAATTAATTTATGACGTATACGTGTGCAACTTCCGTGGTCTTTGTACATGTAAATCCCATATTCTTATTAAACAGACATTAGTCTTTCTGAAATGTATCTATAAAATTACAAAGAGCAAGAAATATTAATGTAGTAGTTACAAATAAAAGAACAAGAATTAATAATCTTCATACATCTTAAATTTAATCTCTATGTTCTTTAGGATTAATTATTTATTTGCGGGAAGAAGTTGAGTGCTAAGAAGTAATACATAATAGATAATATATATAAAAGCTTGAGTTCAAATTTAAAACAAATATAAAATATAAGAATATATCTGGATACACATAAAATGCAATTGAAATACGAACAAAATAAAAAGCCTATTTATCTCTCTCTTTAATATTAATGAGATCAATGATATTTTTTGCAAGTTATTCTTTCGAAATTCGAGGAATACCAACTTTTAACTTAAATGTTTTAAATCATAATCGTATATGTAAACAAATAATTTGTTATACTTTTATTTAATGTAATGATTTTATTTATTACCTATCAGTATATAAATCTGTATCGCATTTCTAATATGAAAAATCTCAAGTAGCGTTCTGTTACATATTTTGTTGTTCTAAATTTTTCAAGCATATTGCGGAAGATTTTTTTATCGTTCATGTAATTACGTTTCGGCATAGCATATGCGAGGATTAATAAGTTCGCCGGTGACTATGTAATAATAGAACCCTTTTATTCCCTCACAGAGATCAATACTAACATTACCGCTTTTTCATGAAGCCGCGCCTCTGTTAAGAAATCCATAAAGGCTCGCTGTACCGGGCTCTCGTGCACCCCTTTCTCAATTTTGCACACGGGCTCATCTCATAAGCGTCCCTTTTTGCGAGAGCGCCATGTTTTACGCAAGCATAAAGAGCGCGACGTGTTTTTTTCCTGCCAGCGACAATGACATGCGTTAGCAGCGTCGCTGCTATCATAATCATAATAATTATATAATAATTCAGCACGGCATAATCTATACATATTACATAGTAGATTCGGAAGCTTCGGAATATAATTCTCGATACTATTTTTCTACGACAGGAAAACAATATTATTATTTGTTTTTTTATATACATGCTTTTCGAAAATCTCTTTTCAATCGCTATCGGTTGTGTTCGTTGCTCTTCAGCATTGTGCAATTTCAATTTACTATAACTTCCTCCCGCCGTAGGTACCAGAATTCCATTTTGAAAAGATGACGTTGTAGAGAAGATCGACCGACCACTTTCGATGAACGCTTGCGGTCGGTCACTGTCAATCTTTATGGGGCCCCGTGGTCGATGGGCATAATTTAGAACGACGCGTACGTTCCCATGGCGATTTACCGCGCACGCTTTGTTACGACGTCTCTCAGAGTTACAGCGGGACACGCGTATTTCGCGTCCGTGGCGGCGGAATTGCGCAACATCGAAGAAGGAACCGCAGGAACGCGCGCGTGATTGCTCGTGAACTATGCATCATTCTACCGCGATTTTTAATAAGAAGTTTCCTTTTTTTAAATGTAGCATGATATTAAAATATTAAATATTTTAATTAAAAATTAACAAGAGTTTTATTGTGAATATTTTCATTAAAAAGTTTCCTCATGTTTCGAAACCGAATCGTTGAATATAATAATAAACAAACTAACAATACTCTGCAATTATGATTTTATTTGAGAAATAAATATCTCTATGTTGTGAGAGAAATGCGTCGCGCAAATTGTGTTATAATGACCCCGGAAAATTAATGACTTGTTATTAATGACTGGCCATAATGAAAAATATTAACTAAATATGATTAATTGATACAGATATCGAATTACACTAAATCAAATTATCTATATTTCAAATAAAAGCACATATAATTATGTTGATTGTAATAATGTAGTTATAGCAAACATAGTTCAGCTGAAAAAAGAGATAATAAATAATAATCAACATTTCGCGGTATAATATACCCAACTTAAACGTACTTTTACACGATCAACTCGCGCAACTTACCCGTCCACCTCTCTTGGACTGTATTCGAGGTACTCAAAAAATTTCGCTACATGCAGTATTTGGAGTCGCTCTGTGCACGGTACTTTACATCAAACAATACCAGTGGAAACGCGAATCGTGGAAACACGACGGCGGCTGGGGGGAAAGGGGGCCGAAAATAAATGAGGCGGTTTAAATTTCAGATGCAGTATCTGCAGGCCGCGCCGGATGTTGTATGCACATCCTGCTCGCGCTCAATTTTGCAGGTGCCCCGCTATATTTGCTCGCAAACACGTCTATGTACACGTTAGGGCTGCGCCGTTTGCTCGTCTTACACTCGCCTTGCTGTTTCTGCCCATCGATCCGTCTTGCCTTGGTGTTTACAGGCACGCGTCATTTGCCGACAGATCAGCAATTTGTGGATGTTCATTCGACCGTCGTATATAAGAACACCGGGTGCGGCAATCCAATAACCGTCCCAATTAACCTTTTTATTGCTAAAAATGAAAGTAACGTGTACGAATCGATCCCCCGAGTCTCTCTTGTTATCAAATAATGAAGGTACTTTATGCCAATTCAGCTTTTTTTTTAGTATATCAACATTTTTAATATGTGATATAAGTATTGTATATATATATACGAAATTGTATTCGTAGATCTACGTAAAAAGCATGTATGTTGCCGCTAAAAATAAAAATTCAATATTTGAGTAATAAATTATTTAATATTACTCTATCACATATCTAATAATCGAACGCTTATGAACAATTACTCAATTAAAATCTAACACACCGCATCGTTGCTCATTTCATCTTATTGATCGTATCGTGCTACATGAAGAACATTGTTATACTCGTCTCACACTGTTTACCGTTTATCGTCGGCGAGCTTCGCTCGGACGAAGACGGGGGAATACATTTACCGGCGTCGCGTATCGATTTTCCAATACAAACGAAGTGTGTAACTTATTTTTTGAGTTGCCAAGCGAACGCGACCGTCGCCGTTCCGCGATCGAGACACGGCGCGTGCATTGTTTTTACGGCCGCGAAATTGGAACGTCTCCCAATTGCGCGCGATTACTCCAATTACCATCGGCGAAAGGATTAAGGAAGAGGAAAAAGAGGAGGTACAGACTACTGGGACACCCCCTTTTTTTCTCCCTTTCGCACAGGCACATACTTCCGATATAAATTCTCACGAAAGTGTAACGGAAGCGATTTGCAGAGCGCGGCGGACTGGCCGGAGGCAGTTATGATCCGTTGCCAATAGCTAATGCAGGGATGGCGTGCAAATCGACGTAGACGGAACATAATTCAGTTGACTCGAACTTGGCGCGGCCTGCCGCGCCGATCGATGCCGGTACCCTCCGCATAAGCCATAGCCGTGCTCCGCAAATCGCTGTTGCAGTTCTCGAATAGGCAACCTGCCGATACGCGAGTACGGCACGCGTTTAGAGGGGAAAAAATGGAGATAGTCTTTTGTTCCAGAAATAGAAACATTCTATCGTTTCACCAAGAAGCTATAGCAATTTCGTTTTTCCCCGATCTGATCTGATCGCTTATAACATTCTATTTTTTCCCCCCTTCAAATCATTACGTATTATCCCACTCTATTTATAAGGATGGTGTGTTAGAAGGTGTGATATGATTAAAATCGAATAGAAAAGTTGATTGCAAAATATGTATGACAAATATTTTAATATGAATTGCAAATGGTTAGTCGAGTCGAGAATTAAACAACGGAAAATAGCGTTATAGAAGTAGTAATACAGGAAAATAATATAGTACAATAATAATAGAGTGAGAAAAAAGCAAATCTATAAATAAACTAGCATAAAAATGTTGAAGAAGAGAAGGTAAATATGAGGGGAAATGAAAACGGGAGAGAACGATTGTACATGCCTGTGTGTTTATTAATGCATATTGTATATCTGGAAGATTTATTTATCTGAATCAACGTACGTACATTGCACAAAAGTAGAAAGAGAATTACATCGTGCAAACCGTGTTTCTGGGGCGAGATAGAAGATCAGCGATGTGCTTGAGGATGAATATTCCCCAAATCCTGGAAAGCGATCGCTATATCGCGAGGAATAATCGCGTGAAAACACACACATCGGGATGCGCCCCGCGAGGGACGTTCGCGCCGCGATCGCTTTCTCGTATCTCGCGTGCCGTAACAGGTGTCACGTTTCGCGATAAAACGCACGAATTCCGCGTACGCGCGGCATTTATCAGCCGCGATTCGGGGCACGTAAACGCGCGAGCGTTTCGCGATTCCGCCCGGCGTGTTACAATGCGCAATATTATGCGCCGGCATTCAGCCGTGAAACAATTATATGCGTTTCCTAGTGAATCGACGTGCGCCTCGTACTCCTCGTAAATCTATTTTCGCGCGCCATTGTTTGGCGCGCATATTAACTCGTTACCCGGATTCTAAATGGGCGATATGAGCTCGCCCGCAATAATTGCGCGATCGCATTTCTAAGCGGACGTGCCTTGCCGATCGATCCATAGTTTCTCTCTCTCTCCCTCTATCTCTCTCTCTCTCCCTTCCTCCCTCTCTCTCCCTCCTCCCTCTTTCGCGATCCATCTACCTTTACGCTCGATCGATCTCTATAGAAGGGTTACCTCGTAGTGTTTAACGATCGGCGTACAACAATGTGCTATTCTACCGCTAATATTATAGTTTTACATGAAGTGTGTAATAGGAGCCTGGAGCAAAGATCGAGCGAGATAAAATATTACTTTAACGTCTATTTGGTTCTTAGAATTTATGGCTAGTAATTCCTGGGAAACACGATTTAAGTTGAGAATTATGGATGACTTTAATCAATAATCTAGTGTCACTAAAATTTGTACCGACAAATATAGTACATATAACGTTTTTATAGAGCAATTATGTTAGTTTATGAGAAGTTAATCTTACAATATTTTATTATAAGATATACATATATATATATATATATATATATATATATATATATATATATCATATTATCAACAAAGCTGCTTTATAATTAAACGTATGTTTAATGATATATTATTTAATTATATTTATCTTGTAAAATTTTACTTTTGCGACATATTTGCCTTCGTGAGCATCGAGATTTTCCTTCTGGTTCATATTTTGGAATCCATAAAGTGTCGGACATTCGTTTCATCGTGGCGATGCTGTATGACGACGACGAGTAAATGTTGAGAAAAAGGTGGCGACACATGGTGAACATATAACTTGTGTATCTTCCGCAGAAATGACTGATCCGCACCAGTCGGCACAGTCATCTGGGTTTAACAAATCCACGAACGCAAGCGCAAATACACTGCGGATACTCACATACACGTCATATACATACATATAGATACACACGTTTTTCTAACAATAAGTACAGTATGATAAACGTTTAAGGAAAAGTGGAGAGAAACAATAATAAAAATAAATAATAAAAAAGAATAAAAACAAAACTCATATATACATTTGATAATGAGGCAGGATAATGAAAGTTAAAGTTGATTTTTTATTTATACTTAATTTTAAAAAATATTTTCACGAACCGCGCGGTGCTCTTGTCCGGCCAATGTCTCTTCTGGTCGCCTTTGGCTCCTTGGTGTCGACAACTTGGCCATTGTCCATAGCGAAAAGAGATGCACGGGAAATATTTTATTCCTTCCGAGCAGAAAGCTCGTCTCCCACGATGGATCAAGCGGTGATAAAATCCGCGTAGATTCTCGCACGCGATTGCCAGAGCGAATGTAAATAAAACGATGTTGTTGTACCACGTATTTTTGTACGACGAATGTTTTCTACGTTCTCGATCATGAGCGTGGATTCTAATCTCGAAGGAATTGTCAGCAAATATTTGATTTGTTACGTATTGGATGTACTTTTCATTAATTAATTTTAATTTTTTTCTAAAAAAAAATTATTTTTACAAAAATAGCGATACAATATTATATTTGTCACTTTTATCTATTTCAATCAAATTTCTTTCTTATGTACAAGTAATATTTTTTTTATGAACGATATACTTCTGTCATCTGTCAGAGAGCGAATTTCGGTATTACTAGGTGAGCTAATCTGCGTGTGTGTGAGTATCCTGTATGCACTTGCAGAGCTGTCCTGATTCGCTGACTCGAATAGTTGCAGCACGTGTCTCGGCTTCGTGTGCTCGAATTCGCGAGAAAATAGGCGGCGCACCTATGGCGCCGTCTTGCCAGGATTTCCCACGTGTCACCGGGCCACTCTATTTTCTCGTAACGACTTCGGCCTCTCTTCTTTTATTTTCTCCTCGGCATATCTTCCTTCTCTTCTCGCGCGACAGCAGCGGTGCACCGGCTCGAACGGCGAGGCCCCATTTTCGTCTTTCTCCCATCCGTTCGCATCCAGCCGTTCCTCTTTTTCTGTTTCTTCTTTTCTTCTTCTTCTTCCTCCTCCTCCTCTCGCCACCTTGCTGGATGCTGTTCAAGTCCAATCTGAGAGACGCGACACGACTCCGACATTTCCCCGGAGGTGGCTAGAGGCAAGGTCGATCACTGATTTCAGTAAATCAGGTATACGCTGAAAAACTTTGCTGCACCGTTTGACCATTCCCACATTTCGACGTTAATTTTAAACCGGCAACGGAATTTGACATGTCATGACAACATAAAATGGAGGGAGATACAAGACGCACTCTTCTGAGTAATGCTGGCTTAAAAAAAAAAAATAGGAAAAGAGATTAAAAGTATGTGAATAAAATCATATAACACAGGTTGTATTTTTGACCAAACTGACATTTATTCTTACGTTAACTGACTGTCAGTCGCTGTCTTTCGATCCGGAACGACGTGTCACCGGTCGGTTCCGTTCACATCATGACTGCGGCTCGCTCTGGAGTGCGACTTTTTTAAGATTTGACAATGTTAGTAGAACGGCAAGAACTTTGTGGGTGGCTAATGCAATTTGCGAACAATATAGAAATCTCTTGATAAGGACACAAAACCAGTGTCGAAACGTCGAGTTAACGTAAGAATAAATGTCAGTTTGGTCAAAAATACAACCTGTGTTAATTTTTCACTGACAAAGCAAAGAATTTTGGAAAAAATTATATAAAATTTTATATTATTGATATCAAATATCAATTTTATAAAAAATGATAAACACGTTATTAAAGTATCTGACTACTTAATATTTCGGTAACTGTGTACATGGAGAGGATCACCTTGGATGACCTTGATATTTTAGTATGTTGTCAAGGTCACTCTCCTGAGTGACCTTTAGAAGGTTTTAGTTCGCGCTCGTTATTCGTTAAAAAATTATTAACAAAAAAAATTTGAGAAATGCACTTATTTTGAGTATTAAAAGGCATAAATGACTAATATATATGTCGAAATAGTACATGCATGAACAAAGAAAAGTTTTTTAAACCAGCAAATCGTTGTTTTCAGCTCCACCATCCACGAGTCTACGCGTGATGTTCATAGAACAACAATTGTAGACCTCGTTTCGAGCCGAAAGCAACGATTCGCTGCTTTAATATAACTGCTTTAATAACTAATTTGCTGCTAAAATGACTTTTAAATAAACAATTAATTAGCATATTCATTAATGTCTTCATGGGTTCGTGGCGTGCTTTACAAGCTCGTTTCTCAAATTTCTTTTGTTAATAACTTTATGTATATGTATAAACGAGCTTGTAAAGCACGCCACGAACCCATGTAGCACCTCGTTTCGCGTGGAAAGTGAACAATGTATGCGTGAACTATTTCGACATATATATTAGTCATTTATGCCTTTCAATACTCAAAATAGCTGCTATATTTTCCAAACCTTTTTTTGTTAATAACTTTTTAACGAATAACGAACGCGGGCTGAAACCTTCTAAAAGTCACTCAGAAGGGTGACTTTGACAACATACTAAAATATCAAGGTCATCCAAGATGGTCCCCTCCATGTACACAATTACCGAAACAAATATAATTTTCATAACTATAATTAATTAAGTTCCTAAAATTAAGTTAAAGATTGTATTCAAGAAAAAAAATGTATATACCATTTTGCTCCTTGACTTAGATGTGCACATTTGGTTAGATTTCTGCCTACATATAAACAGCAGTGTACGTGGATAATAAACAAAACGACAGCCTACATAATCTTACGAAAATTCCGCTGTTAATCCTGCCTCGCAGCGACCAACGACGGTAGTTAAAGCGTCTTGTAACTCACGGCGAGGGAGTGTTTCGCCGTAATACCATGCCACATAATATTCCTTTCTATGACATGTACATGTATACAGGGTGTGATAATCGCATTTTCTTTCAACGGTTAGATACCACATGACAATTATAGGAGGAAATGCTTGGAAGCTATTTCAACTTCAACATGCCTCCGAATAACGTACTGTACATACGCCGCTTCAACAAATTCGCAATTAGATATCCTATTTTATTGCTAGTTGCAAGATATAAATATTAAAGAACAGTATTTTTAGTGATATTTTTTGTATGATATGTATATTTAGAGATATTATATATATAACTAATGATCAGCTGAACTTCTCTCTCTTGATGATCAAAACCGCAACGTTCGCTCGAATGCGTTTGCCTCTAATTAGGTACACAACGTCGGCAACTGGAAGAAAACGCGTTTATCCGGAGACACCCTATATCTGTCTACCACGAATATACCGCGGACGATCGGTGATGGCAGTCGCAGGCCGCACGCGCGCCTATGTTTGCATCCTTTGAATCATGCCGGGGTGGGATTATGGACGTTGTCCACTTTGATGTTCGAACGGACGCCGTAGGATTGTTCGGGCCATGTCGATGGATTTCCCACAAAGTAAATGTCGGCGGCAGGTGGCCGTGGCCGGCACGTCGGAATTCTCCGCGCGCGCAATCGTCGGCCGTGGCGTAATCGCGGCCCCGTCCCCGGCCGGCCTTTGCCGACGCCACGGGAGGCCGCGCGTTTACGCGCCGCGTTTGCGACGGCGAAGCGTATCCGCGCGCTTGTCCGAATAGAGAGGGCCAGCGTCGACGCGTAAGAGCGTGAGCAAGCCGGTTTCTAGCATCGGGGCGCATTTTCCCCTGGCGATTTGCTGCAATTCCCGGTCGTATTAGTCGCTGGTAATTAAATATGAAGAAGCGCGCTTCGGCAGTAGATTTCTGTGGGAACGTTAAAGGACTGTTAGACTCAACAAGTGCTTCTACTTTGCTTAATTAGTTGTAGTTAACCATGCTATAACCAGTTAGATTAAACTGTAAATTACATCAGGCAAGAATGTTTCACGAGATCACCTTTAATTTCATATTTTTTGAATACGTTCGGAGGTGGACCTTAAAAAAGTTCAAAGTTACAACTCAGTAACTAAGCTTAGTAAGCTTAGTATAGTAAGCTTCTCTTTAAAATTCTGTTCAAAAGTGGTTTCTATAAAATTGAATGAGAAAATTACGTTCTTCAAATATAAAAAAAAGACATTTGATGGAAAAATGCGAAGAATATGTACAGACAGAGTTTGTTAACGTGACGCTTCAGTTTCACTTCAATTTATAAATTTACTCCTCTCTCCGGGTACCGCAACTTTTTGCTGAGCGGCGACACGCAAAAAATTAACAAAGCGCGTTAAAATATCGAATTCCAACAACGTGAAATAACGGATGGACGTATTAACAAACAATAAATTAATTACAATCGATTCCGTAAGATCGATATCTACCTCGCGGAAGGCCTTTTATTCGTTCGTCCGTTTAATCTGCCAATGTTTGAACAGAAGTTAATTTTCACCCGTTTCCATATCGGATATTTGCCAGTACAAGGATGAACTTTCCACATTCTACTTTCACTCTAGAGTAGACTATTTTAAATCTTTTTTCATGAATAACGCTGTTAATTACTTTTGCTTCAGCATAATGCAAGTTATGCTTGCTGTACTATTTTAATATTAATAGAGAACACATGGATAAATAAAATGCTGAATATTATTCAATGACAATTTGGCAAATGATTATAGATTTTATTATATAGAAGTAGATTGAAGCAAATAATTTTAGTAACTTATATTTTAATGCTATGAAAGTAGGACGATCGATGTTTTTAAAGCCAAAATAAAGAAATATACTTAATCACATATATGAGCTTGCAGTAAGTCATCCGAGTCTGTGAATATTGAAATAATATTGAAATAATATAATTTTATTTCAATATTTTATTTCAATGTAGAAAAAATAAATTATTTTATTCTACATGTGACATGTAGTATAAATATCGTATAGTCTAAAACTATTTATTCGTAATGACAAAGATTGCAGCATTTATTATTCATTACTGATTATATTGCAACTACAAATGATATGAATTAGTATTTCATCCAAATCATCTCGCATTATTTAACCGTGCGATCGCCCATCGCCATTTTCGAACGACACAGGTTATTCGGCGTTCATAAGCGAGAGACAAAGCGTTCTTTCAGTCGACGTTTACCAAAATGGCGGTGTACGACGGCATCCGGTCGTGCAATGATCCTGCATCGGTCGCTCCGCGTGTGGTCGCCAGCGGTGAAACAAAGTCCGTGTTTTACATTGGCGAAATACAACGCGATGCGACGCAACGCTATACGAATTCGTCATCGTCGTCGTCATCATCGTTACGTAAATGGTGACTACGCGGCCACCAGTCGCGCGCGGCCGAAATGCGGATGTGCGATCGGTCAATCGCCATCGATCTGTAAACGCGACCAGAGATCGACGGGCGCATTCACGTTCGAAGGAGGTATAGGGGCCGAGGTATGGAGCTTGTCAAGCACATCGGGCGTTTCCTGATCTCCTGACTGTCATCCTGTTCCTCTCGTTCCCTCGGCCGATCTCAGCGAGGTAGTTATGGCAGGACAATTGGGCAATCCGAGTTTGCATAGACATCGCTATGGCGGTCGCACGACGGCGCATATGACCTCGAATGTCGTTCGATGACGATGGTGTAAGGCGCATTCAACAATAGTTTCAATGAGATTGTGCCGTTCTTGTGCCAAATTTATAAAGCGTCTTTGTATTTTAGCTGCATGCGACTTCTTGTATTGTTTCTCGTTTAATTTTAAGATATATAGACAATAGACTTTATTTCAAAGAGGATTTTATTTTGATGTTTAATTATTATCACAAAGATATACTTGATGCTAAAAAGAAAAAATTTATAAAATAATATAGAGTTCCATCCAATTTTTGGTAGATAAGATAATTGACAGGAACGTGACTAAAAAAAGTATGTATATGAAAAGAGAAAAGGTAATAATTGTATGATTGATCTTATCGCAATTTGTGATAATAATTTGAATATACATTTTCTGACAAAGTTACGTAAGTTTATCCCCAACATTCTACATAATTTTCTCTATTAGGTATTTCTGTTTGCAGTAACCATTAATCGGGAAAAGATAATAGATAGGTCTACTTAGGCGTTGCACGTTCATAAATCATGCGATCGATGAGCGAGCATAATTCGATCATAACTTTAAATACATGCATAGCGATCGATGCAGTAAAAGCACAGGCTGCTGCTTGTAAATACGAGCATCCGACGAGCGCATCGGCTGCTTCCTGTCTAGCTCATACATATAATCTGATTCAATAAGTAATTTGCTGTACACACAACATCGCGTTTTACCAGAAACCTCGACGGCTTTTTATTAAGATCGATAAAAATTGTTCGGACTCCGCGCGTATTTATTTATGAATAGCCATGTTATTCTGTTACATTATTTTGGTAAAACCAGTAATTAGTCGTATAAATCAAATTTTAAGTAATCAACGTCATACGAGTGAGACAAATTTTCTAACGTCTTCACATTTACATCATCTGCTCAGAAAATTTGGTGGAATTAGTTTCATCTTATAGAACTAGTCATTACAGAACATTTATTTATTATTAATATTCGTTTGCTTGTAATTACTTAAAGTAGTCATTAAAATGTTTTCTAAAAATGTTAAATACACGTACACATATGTATAAATATAAGAGCTGTCGCGCACATAGGCACACACACACACTTATCTTTTGTATATTCATACGAACATATATGTATATTATACTTGAAATTTATACACAAACGTGTTTCGTATTACAAAGAACAAATTGCATTTTACTGGAAGAGGATGGATCGAATCGACACGAACGAGAGTCCGGAAGTAATCGATGATAAAAAATAAAAATGCAGATGCGTCTGATGTGAATGTATCGTCCAATATATGACACCGACACGCTCCGATTGTAGCTCCAAATGTATATATGGAGATTGATGCGCCAGAGGAGTGAAGGACTGAGGGCATACGAATGCGCGGACACCTGTCAAATACATGGAACGTTTCGGCTTCCTATCTGTCGCGTTTATACTCTCGATAGACGCAAGGTGCGATTCAATAAGTAATCCGCGTCTGTATGCATGTACTCGTGAATGCGTATATCTTACAAGCGAATATTATTTCGCTTCTGCTTAATCGCGATTTATTCTTCATCAGAAACTATTTTTAGTCAGATCGGCGAAGACGCGATTTACGTTTTAAATTCAAATTTGCAAACGTTTGCATGTGCTATTTTTTATCGCTGACACGAATCTATGGAGAATTTTAAGGTACTATATCGCTGTCAGAGGCACGCAGCCAGAAGAAAATCATTATTTAAGCACGGACTTTTAGCTATAAATCTATAACGACGATGTATTTGATTTCGCGTGTATACGCGCGTGGATTCGTAATGTGGGATGTGTACACAGATTGATGCATTGAAAGTGAAGGACTGTCTGTCTATGAATAGCTGGCACCTGTCAAGTACATCGGACGTTTCAACTTGTTGTCTGTTCCGTTCCTACTCTCGATACTCACGACACCGTTCGATAAGTAATTTGAAGCAGCGCGCGCGTAGATAGCGCGTAGATAGTAGAATGAGAAAGTAGATCGCGGTAATCTTGTAAATCGCTCTGTAGTGCCCATTCCAGTTTTAACCAGATAAGAGTTGAATACTGTTTTTTTGTAGATATTATTTAATGTATTATACATTTACTCTATTATTCTCTTTATTCAATACTTTTAAATTTCAAGATTATATATCTAAAATCTGTAAACTATAAATAAAAATATCTGAGATAACGAATTAATTAAACCTAAAAATGCGCAATAGCATTGCATAAGCTGTAAATAATATAATACAAGGTAAATATCATTAAACATACCTCATATATATATATGCGATGATACTATTTGTATATAAATAGTAAAGAGAATAGGCTTGTTTTATTCTTGCGCGAACATTTCATGAAATAATAGTAGAAAGAGAGAAAGGAGTGGATGTGCTCACGTATCGATTCAATTATGTGATTTGCGTATGTGCATCGATCGCGGTCTTAAACGTATGTATAGCGATTGATGTATTAGCAACGAAGGGCTGTTCGTCTATGAATACGCGAGCACCTGTCAAGAACACCGGACATTTCTGCTTTCCTTCTACGGTCGGCTATTCTTCGTAAGTACAATTCTATAAGTAGTACGGGCATTGCTATGGGAGACAGGGAACAGAGTTACTGTCAGAAGGCCATCACGGCCTATTGAAGTAGGATAATAATCAACCGGCCATAGATTCGATATAAAGACAATTTTAACCGACCGGACAGAGACGTGTGCATAAGCGCGGCCCTGAGCCATCTGTATAAAGGCGTTTCTATACATTTGATTACTAATTATCCTCGCATTCAGCACGCCAGATGCTGGAAATAAATATGAAACTCACCTATGCGGTTTGGAGAGCTGCACACGAATGAACTGTGTAGTGCAACTGGTTAAAGTTTGTCCAGTGTTAAATGTAGAAATTCGGCATAAATACGTAATAAAATACAGCAGCGAAATGTTGATATTTCGGAGAAATAGCTTCAATATATATGTGTAAAATCAGATATTTGTAAAATATTTTGTATAAAAGTTATTATCGTTATTATATAAAAATGTTTTACTTAAAAATGATATAATAGAAGTTATTTAGTAACATATTTCAATAGCGACATGTGAATATATATATAATGAAGATACAGAAATTAATAATATACACAATCCCTGTTTCTTTTTGTTATATAACTTTTTTAAATATAAAAAGGTATATAGTTATTCAAATTAATTGGTAAATGTGTTATTTTGTACTCCCAGAGATCGTAATAAATTTTTACGTATCCGATCTTTTTATTGGAGGTTTAAAGGGAATGGCACTAATTGGCATTTCCTTCCAAAGTCAAACGCCATCGATATTGAGCTTACCAGAGAGACGGCGATTAGCGATATTTCCATCGAATATATAACTCAAACAGCGAATGCGAAAACCGAATTCGTGCCACTTTGCCGTTCGTTTCGTCTCGTCAAATATGGACAATGGTTCGTCGATCAAATCGATTTTACATACGTGCGCGTATATGGACTCGTGAGAGCTGCAACATCGTGTCGCTGGGTATGTCGTTATTCATTAAACCGACATCCTTGTACTTCGGCTGGTCAAACGATAATCGATATAGGTAGGTACTGTACTAGTCAAGCACCACAGCGTATGTTTTACGCCGAAATTCACGGAGAATTATAGGCGCAATTGGGACATAGTAACAAGAATCGATCCGCACAATGAAACAATCCGATGAAGATTTGATGAATGCCAATTAATTAATAATTGTAATCTAATATTTAAACCCTGGCAATGGCTGTAATATCGCAAATTTGTTGTTAAATATCAAAAGCGAGAGATTATAATACTAAATGTTCCGAAATGTTAAAAGTATCTTATTACTAAACTGATAAAAAAAACTGTAATTACAATATTATTTGTATATTAAATTTGTATAAAATTGTATAAAAAATTTTTTTCTGGGTTATAAGGTAGAAAGATTTCAAACATTTATTATTGAAAATTTAAAGAATATAAAAGATGAAGCAAGATTTTCAAATTTTAATTTATACTATATGCCTAATTAACATATAAAAATTTTACGAAAATTTTACGAAATTACGAAAATAAAAAATAATTTAAAATTTTGAATGACCCATTTAATGACTTTCTCGCACTTATGATATCATTTCACATATTTTTCTACATTATAATCCCCATAAAGATATATCACAATTTATTACAAATAATACTTTTTTCTGCTTTTATTAATTGTAAGAGTAGATTACAGTATGCTACAGTTTCCCTCTATTTCCGCGAGAAAAGTCACAAAAGATTGGTTCGAGCGAAAATCGTAGAGTGTTCTGCACCGACTTGTGACTTTCGCCGATAATTTCCAGTCAAACCAGGCAATTTTCTGATTGTTTTATCAATAACGGTTTCCCACTCGTGGCACATTGGAAAAGGCGTGGCGCGCAGAAATCGCCACGCTTTCGCGCTTCAGATAACGCGTCAATCCGATACGTTCTACTCCACTCGCACGCGTTCGCGCGACTTGATGCGAACCATCTCGCGAAAGACTAACGGTCTTTGAGAATTGCGGGACGATCGGCGCGTGGTATACATCGAGGATTGAGAAGATCGAGGAGATCAAGGGGATGATCGCGCGCGCATAAGCATTCGACTTTTATCGGCACGCATCGATCCCGCAATTAATCGCCGCCGATCGCACGTACGCGGCTTCATCGTTGTAAATTATAATACACGCCTACTAAGCGATACACTTCCTACTCGCTTAATGAAGTACGATCGCTAACGGGATTCCAACGGACGGCGCAGCCTCAAGGTCGGCCAGGATGATCGCGGTTAGAGGCAGTGGCATTGTTTGTCGATTTGCAACGTCGATCCTCAATGGAGGAAGGTGTAACTCATCGGTCGCGTGGGATCGGTATAATAATTTTCAATATCTATTATTAAAGGATAAATTTTCATTGGAAATTACAACGAGTGGCCGATAATAAACGTCGATCTATTCAAACAATGTGGCGAAGAAACGTATAATCATTATTTAATAATTATTTAGTAATTACAATCTAAAATATTATCTCATCAACTGCGCTCTTCAATTACGAAATGTTAATTATTCGTTATGTATCGTGAAAATTTCGAAAGTGCTTAATTATTGTACCACAAAATTGTTATTTTAAAAGCCGCGGAATTGCAAAATGATGGATCAAAACGATGATTGCACTGTACCGCCATGCATTAACCATTCGTATTATATTATACGTATGAATGACGTAGGCCGTTTGATTGCGATCCTAAATTGGACGAATACGTACGTATAACTCCCGGGTAACGCGGGGGAATCGTCCCGGTCCATCCTGGCGACTATACACTCTCAATTGCCGTCGAAGTAAGATAAGCGCGATATCTCGAATGGGACAAGTCGCGTTCGCTATACGCCCCGCGATCGTTGCATTCCAGCGTTATCGTCGCCGAGCGTCCGCCGACACTACGCTTTCCGCGGACCATCTACGCTTATGACGTCCTCGCTATCCCGGTTATTTATCTCTTTCTCCCCGGGTTCGTTCAAGTATCCCTCGCGCGCGGACGTTCCCGTTTGCCCGCGCTCCTTGCGCGAGATATCAAAACGCGGCCTCGCGCGCCAGGCCGGAATCGTGCATGCACTTCTCTCGTACGGGCACTACGGGCGAGAGAGTGCCTCGTATGGGCGCTGTATAGCGGCCGATGCAACGGCGCGGCGCGAGGGCGTCGCAAGTAACGGTGACTAATAAAAACACGCATTCCCTCGTATCGCGGACGCGTGGGACGCGCTATTGTGCCTTCCCTCTTCTTCCACCCTCCTCCTGCCCCGCGCGACTCTTCCTCCTTTCGCCGCGTATCACAATCGATGCCGGCCGTACGCGGCGAAATCGAAGATACCGCAGATGTCACGACGACGTGATTTCGTAACGCGTTGTCAGGATAATCGTCCGTGCGTTGCAACACGTTTCCCACGTCGCCAACGCACGGCTCACAGCCCGTTAGCTTAATTACGCGACGGATACGATAAATTGTGACGAATATGGAACGTCGGGATTTTCCATATTCGAATCGATCGCTCGAATCCCTCGTACAGCGTTGCAGGGTATCCGGATTGTAAACGTCGAAGGATATTTTTGGGACTCATCCCACTAAAAACTATGTTTGATTGACATCGTTGCTTACAGTTATGTATCAACGTGCCCGTTTTCGAAGTTGTCACTAAATAATTTCTTAATTTTTTTTGTTTTGAAAACGTATTCAAAACGAAGTTGAACACAGCCGCGTTCTCACATATACTCGTATACGTGAAAATATATTTTCCCACTTATGCAGTTCGCGTGGGAGATAAATTTCTAAAAGTGATAAACTCCTGGTAAGGGCAAATAGAAGCGATGTAAAATATACACACCCATACACATGGGCGCACACGCGTCCGATGTATGCCCAGCAGGCAGACGAGCAACGGTGCATTTGCACGGCATGGCGCGCGGTGCATCGACGCGCTGCATCCCGCCGGTCGCGCGCTGAAAATAACGGTGACTAACGAAAATAGGCATTTCCTCATCTCTTCTACGGCGGTGCGCGCGATAAGCTTTTACGTTTTCACCTTGCGAGGGAGAAAGAAAAGAAGAGAGAGCGCGTGCGCGCGCGCGAGAGAGTGAGAGAGAGGGAGAGAGAAAGAGTGCACGCACACGTGTGTGCAAGGCCAACGCGGTGCATTACGTTGAATTTTGCAGATCATGTGATGCAATATACTTCCGAGATCGGCTGCCAGTGGTCGACGGGAACGTTACTCGAAATTATGCGCAAATTGGATCTTTATAAATTATACGGCGAAGCATCGCGCTTGCGAAACTAGCGACTTGACGGTTGTTTTAACGAAGGAATGTTATACATGTGAAGCGCGCGCACAAAATATCGATTAGAACGTCCTAGAATACAAAATATGGTATTCCAGTGATCGCAATCCATGGCAATATCAGGCCATACTATGATCCAATTTCTTTTTCGTTCAAGATACTACAATAAAGTGTGCAATTTACGTTTCGAATTTTATGAGATTTTAATAGAGATAATACGAAAAGTTTGAAATCAGTTTCGTGACTTTTCCTTTTGAAAAAAATAACCGAGATGGAATTGGAACGTCGCAAATCGGATTGCATTTGATTTAATTAAAAATCATTATTTGAAAAATCACAATGAGAGAACGCTACATGTTAAATATAATACAATTTTATAAAATGAAGAATAATAAGTAAATCCGAAATCCGATTGCGTCGACATTTCATTTTGATCGGAGCATTACGGCGGCCGTGTATAATATTTCGCAAAAGCAATTAAAGATAAAGTAAAAATCTCTTGCTGGGAGGTTAAACAACTGACATTTTCCACTCTGTAATAAGCAAACATAGCATTTTCGCTTTCATCGAGCATTGAAATAAGCCAATCACATTTGCTTCGATAAATGGCTTGCTAAGTTAAGCATATTGAAAATTCTGCGGGAAGCGTAAAAATATGCCTTTATCGACATTGTGATTATTACCAAATCTATTAAATAATATATTAAATAATATATTAATATATTTGTAGTTTTATTGTTATTACAAGATATATAGATTTCTAACAAGATAATGTCAAATGCTAAATTGTCATTAAGAAAATGAACTTTTGATATATTTACATATTTTATAAATATGTGATTTTACTTGCAGTAACCGTTTTTATACGGAAAGAAATTCAGCCGGAATTTTATCAAATTACGAGAAAAAAGAATTAGCTCATGCTTGATGATCTTCGTGTAGAAGTTAGAACGTAGAAATTAAAGATAAATTAATAATATAAGGACAAACGCGTTGAAAGACACAATAATTTGCGATCAAAATATCTCTTATATTTAATAGATCATACTTTTATATTTAATAATATTATGTCATGATGTGCAGTGTATCTATATTTAAGTACCACTTACATCAAGTTGATTTGCCGATATCTACATCCGTTAGCTATCGTAATTATGAGCTCATAGTCTTGTCACGGGCCAATCTATACACTTCTGCAAAAAAAAAACATACATTTTTTTATCAGTCAAGTGATATTAGAGATACGCAACTATAATTAATTTATCTTGATTGCGCGGTGGAATGTTAACGCCTTAAAATATTTCGATTGATTATCAGATATCGGCAGTTCTAGTTCAAGGCGTCGAAGTTTGTCCCGCCAGGTAGACCCGGCGGCGAACTTCCAGCGACAAAACTTTTGCGCGCGCGGCAAAAGTTTCGATCGGCCTCAAGACCGCCGCGCTGTGGCGACGGCGGCGCGGCGCGGCGCGGCCGCCCCGCCCGCGCAATAAATTGCCGATATCACAATGAGCGCGCGTATTGAGCCGTTGGCCGCGCGATGTAATGGCGCAATGAATCATGCAGGAACTTATCGCGCGCGCGTCTAGGAGATGAGGGAACGCATGTTTTCATTAGTCACCGTTATTCGCGGTTGCGCGCCTCGGGACGCGGGTGAGCAAAGCGCGCGCTCCGTATTCCGCGTTTATCTGGTCATCGGTAATCCGTCAGGCCCCGATTGGCCCGAGGACCCTGGAAACTTTCGCACGGGAACATCGCGAGCGAAGCCGCGTCGGATTTAGACAAACGAAAATAAAAATTTTTAGTAATAAAAATGTGAGCGTTTTGTCCCGAGAGTGATTTATTTTCAGAATTCGCGCAACAAGAAGCATGTTTTATGCCATTGCGTTAATAATAAAGTTACGACAAATCTCACACCTCGAAAATGGGCCTGGCGGAAGCAAAAAGGATGGCTAATTAAGACACTGAAATACAAAAGAACACTTAATCATATTATAGAAAGCTCATTTATAATAGTCAAACTTTTCAAGCATTAATTCATTAAGCGTAATTGTATTACGAAAATATGATTAGTTTAAAAAAGATGGGAAGAAGGTGCAATCTAAAATTGCCATCTTGCAGTGAAATTATATATAATATATTGTTGTTTTATTATTTTATTGTACAAACTTCTGCATGTATAATTTAGTTAGAATTTCATTTTCTCTTTCTCCCTCACTTTAATTTGGATTAAATAATCTTTAGTCTTATATAAATGTAGAACTTTTTCTGATTAAGAGTACTCCTTCAAACTCTCTGATCTGCTTTCAGTATCCAGAGGATCTTATTTTGCAAAAATAGTTATTCTCAGAAAGAATAGAATTCTTATAAACATATTCTATACTTAAAATGTGTAAAATTGATAACATGCATAAAAATTGACAATACATCAAAACTTTGCGTATTTTAAATATTATATGTATGTATAGAATATTTTTTTTTATAAATAGAATATTATATAGATAGAATATCTTTATTCTATAAAATACGCATCATGAACTTATGTTATATTGCCCCATCAATAATGTTATTGAACAAGAAATTTTATCAACTAATCAAGGCAGGATCGGGATTCGATCACATCTATAGATATTCCAACTTTTAAAACATAACGTATGTATATTGATCCGCGTGTAAATCCGCGTGTCGCTTAAACAAATATTACCTTTTCTAATGTTATCTTTTATGACACATTCTTATCTCGAACCTCGGCGACATTCCTGCGCGCACATACATGTGTCTCTTCTCCGCGTAGCCTATCTTTCTCGCGCGTAAAACATGTACTTTATGTGACACACAGTCCCCGATCTTAAGAAGATTTATGTGGCGGATCGTAGATCCTATTATTCGCCGTGTTGGCGAAGTTACCGGGAACAGGCATTTCGTTCCTCGCGAGAATCGCGAAATAAAGTCGCGGGACGGTATGACTGCACTCTTTTATGGCTGCAGGCGCGCCCACCATATTTAAAATCCGTCGAGGTCGGGGCATAATTCAAAGAAACAATGCGGCAAATAATATTTCGGCCGACGATGAATAATCGTTGCTTCCGAAATTTCCTACAATGTATGATTAATTCGGCCATATTTCTCTGGCGCTGCGAACCTTTCTCAGACTCGACTAGATAAAATATATCTTTGGATTCATAATTCTAGTCTATTACATTCGTCTTATTTACGTCGTCATTATTAATCACGGCCGATTAGTTAAGTACAAGAAAGAGTTATGTTTCGCCAATTTATAGTAATCTTTTGTAATTGAATAGCTGACAATTTATTTCTTTCGTAGCCTTAAGCGGTTAGGTTTATAGTGATGCTCAATCAATTTTTTTTTTCGATGCGTTCTTGATGAAATTTGCACAAGATAAAGTCAGTTATTTATTTTATATTAGGATAGGAACGTATGCCTATATATTCGTGACATACGTGTGAGCACAAACGACGTCATGCACAATATTAGCTTAGCAAGAATTGTCTAATCTGCCGTACGTGCTTCGTTCTCATTGCAGAATATGAGTCACGAAATAGCATTATAGTCACGAGGAAACATAACGACTTTTCGCAGAAGAAAAACGAATCTATTTGTATTAATTTTTATACTGTTTTAGAGAAATTTATTAGTTATATGTAAGAAAATAAAATAAATGAGAGAAGACAAATTAAATTATTGTGGTTTAAGAATATTCGCAAGAATAAAGTCGCTATACAAAGATTTAGAAGAGTAATGTATCAAAATATAAAGCAATAAAGACTCGATTAGTGAATAAGATTATCTGGCGAGACACAGAAATGAATATATATAGATGATACAAGATGCTTACGTAGATATTAAATAATGAATATAGATTTAGCAAATAGATAATTTAATTGGCATTCTTATGTCGCTTAATAGTTGATGTAAAACGTCAGGCGCGTTTTTGCAGATACTCAAGGAGAGAGAAATCGAGACGAGAGAGTGTATAACAGGTGACTCGGCACGTTCGTTCTATTCCGTGAATCATTTTGGTCCTAATGTAACATTTACGATCGGTATGTCGATTGACGAAGGCCGATAAACGATACATTGATGCTACGATCTCTGATGCGAATTCCGTTTGGAGAGGCATATTACGGAGAATGTAAGAGATGGGTATTAATAGTATGAGGCATGAGGATACACTTCAACAAATCGTACGATCAATGTCTTCTTAAAGAGAACGTAAAATAATGTATAACTAGAAAACTATCTAATAGGATAAATTAAATTCTGATAAACCACAAACTGGCACATCGACTTAAATATATAATAAAAGATTTTAATCGTTTATTTATTTAATTACTTTGTTGAAAGCATAATTTAAGATAGATGATGTATAGATATTAAAACAATTAAAAAATAAAGCAATTCAGTTGCAAGTTTTTTCCCTAAAAACATTTAATAAAGTTTTCTCTGGTTTGCTTTGGGAATAAGCGAAAATTTCAGGATGTTGATTGTATAAGAAAAAATCATCTTTATTATAAATTAACTTCAATTCTTTTGGAAACCGATTCCTCAAATATAATTATATCTGATGGTTGAGAGTCACACAGCATACATTGTCCTTTTCAGTTTCTCTCGCTCGCTCTGTATATCGGATACGTATCGATCGTCACGGAAACTGGCGGACCACCTAATCTACCGCACTCTGGTATCTATCAATTATCAATTATACACCGGCTACGCCAATTTTTGCAATCGCGCCGAGTCGTAATTGCAATCGTGTAAAATGTTCCGCGAGGAAAGGTCGTCGGTTCGCCGAGCGTGGCAGTGTTTTGAAACGTGTCACGGATATCTCACGTGTTCGCTAAACCACACGAATCGCGATTTACTACATATGCTCTTTGATAGGAACGATCTCAGCAAGGTATCTTGAACACATTTGATATCGAGGGAATGTCAAAATTAATTCGGAAAATATAAAAAAATGAAACATGAGTCACGAGAAATCAGAAAGAATTAGGTGTAACTTTTTATAACTTTTCACGTTGTGAATTAAAATTATAATTAAATAAGCGATTTTAATAATTCGAAAAATATATTCTGAATAATTTTTATTGCTACAATTATACATTACATTCACGTACAGAAAAAGTAACAATTTAATAGCAAGTTGATCGTGATACAAAATGCTGTGCACTGCTGTCGGCAGTTCATTCGAAACATTTATTCCGTTGTTAACGTTGGGCTCCTACATCGAATTGCACTTGCGGTTTTCTGGCATAGAAAATCATGACCCGTTATTTCGAAAAATGGACGACTGCGACGCGAGCTGTCGCGGGGCCGTCGTGGTGTTCAATGATCGGGTATTATCATTGTAATTACGTCAATCGGACAGCAGCCGTTAGACGGTGTTCCTACTGCGATCCATCGGTCTTTTCGAGTTACCTGGCGGTGATGTAATATAATGATGTAACGTCGGGGCTGCGTCGAACTTTAAAGAGACTAGTCGGAGAGGCACGATGATGATTAATATCTTGTAACGACGTTAGAAATTAGTCTCTTGCGAAACTGGCATTTAAATGTAACCAACTCCTACTACCACCCATGATGCTCCCGAAAAAATCCTAGAGTAATAGAGTAATATTTTTAAGGAGACTATTTTGTAACTCATTATAACAGGAGTTTAGATTTCTCTCTTTTGCCTCGCAAATTGGACATCGTGAACGATGGAGTTACATCAGAATCGATTAGATATCGTTTTATGGAGGATATCTCAAATCTGTCATATGCCATGTTTTCTATCTATAATTTCTTTGATCAATTTAGAATCAATTTTCCTGTCAGACCATCAACACAATTGTAATTTTTAAATTGCAGGTAATCAAGAATGAAAAATGACTTTTCAAAAACTAGGCGAGATTATAAAGACAAAATAAAATTTCGTCACATCTTTAATTTCAAACTTTCTTAATAATGTGAATTGTATAAAATTTTGTATTACGTATATAAATTTAGATTTAATAAACAATGAAAGAGTATTTCTTAAGGAATGTCGAAGTCTTAACTTAGAATGGCAAAAAGAAAGAAAGAAAGAGAGAAGCGGCTGTTTCCTGACTTTATATAATTAATCAGATACTGTGAAAGCGTAAATCAATCCATTTGGCACTATTCATCCTCAGCACATATTGTGCTTGTCGCGTCAAAAAGTACGGTAAAAGATGCGTTTATGAAGGAAGCCTTAATGATGTACCCACGCGAGCAAGCCGAAAATGACGGGTGGAATTGTCGAAGCGTTGCCGCGCCCAAAAATTTCGCTTCCTCGCGGCAGCGACGGACGGCGCGTTGGTTCCGCATGCACTAATGACGATGGTTATTAAGAGACGCGTGCGGGTTAGTATGCGTCATTAAGGCACGCGTGTGTACGCTCTCGCAAAAAAAAAAAATGTGCGGCGGAAGGGAAGAAAGGAAAGAAACGATGATGAAAGGGGGAAAAAAGAAACGAGGAGAAGGAAAGAGAGGGAAGCGTTTGTCTTGAGAAGTGTGCGAAGGAAATGTACGGTAAAGAAATAACGTACAGGAAAAAAATAGCTTGAATAAATAACGGAAATCTATAAATAGCAAATCAGCTTGTATAAAAGTTAAAACGTCATCGTGCCTGAGGAATGTTGGTAAGGAAAGTTTAAAATACAGTAATATTCATAATGAAAGAATGCAATGTATCGGTATGCAACGACTGCGTAAAAAGATGGAAATATAGAAAGAAAGACGAGGAAGAGGAGCGGTAGAAGCGGGAGTTGTTGAAGTAGGAGAAGGAAGAGAGGAAGGAACGCGAGGAGCGGCATGGGAGGAGAAACGGTCATTATCGACAATGACTGGCAGCGAGGTCATCGTCGCCGGTGAATTTAACGTTCCTTTGTGAACGCGGCCGTTACATTGTACGTCGCCGGTGTGTACAAACCTGCCGAAATCATTAACGCATGCTTCTTCACGTAACTTACTGCCTCCTACTACCGCACCGTCCTTCGCGCCCTTCGCACCTCCGCGGACTTCCGCCATTGTAAAACGCGTGTAATCGCGTCGCGCCGGACATCGGCGATCACGCGATGATGATTGTGCTGTTGAGTCAGCGGCACGTACACCGTTGTGTCGTTGTCGAGTCGCTATTTGAGTAATTTGTAGGTAGCGCGCGCGCGCGGATTACCGCCACACGGATTTGATCTTCAGGCGCTGCGGCGCGCGGCGCCTGTTGTTGAGTGACAGAACGATGGATTTATTCCTTCACGGATTATTTATGCGATATGCAAAGGGCACAAGTCAAGAGACATCATTCTACTTTTCTGCGGGTAGTCCGGATACAATTTATGACATCTATATGGTAGTCGATATGTCATTTTTTATACAATAATTAAGCTAGCTGTTGAGATTCTCTTTATCGATCGCTCATATCGTATTGCTTATGCGTACTGCTAAATGTTTTCAAATCAGCAGAGTTTGAGGTAGATCAATCCTTTTCCCAAGAAATAAAGCATTCTTCACATCAATAATTATAGATATTTCCAAGATATGGTTATAATCTGCACAGAAAAAGAAAGAAATGTCAAATCAATACTTATAAGATACTCTTATATGCGCAATAATCCATAATTTTCTTATAAGAATTTCTTTTACTTAACCTTTTACTTCACCTTTTACTTCAACTTCTTTTTCTTGGTTAAACTATATAAAACTTTGATTAACTACTATAAATGACTTCATCCAAGAAAGTTTTCTTCGTTTAACGTAATATAATTTTATTTCAAGATTATAGATTGTTGCGTATATATTGAAACTTCTTTTTTTTCGTGTACAACTTGTTTCGCAATTGATTTCTGAATATAAGAGGCAGTGATTACAGCATGAAGTCACACACATAGAGTAACTGCATGCTTGTATGTCATTTCAGAATTGTTGCAACTCTATTCATACTTTGAAATATTTGTCTTATATTAAGCTTTTACACTTTTATCATTTTACAACTGCAAGAGACTCGTTGACAGGAAAACTGCAAAACACTTAGCGTCTTTGCGCGCAAATTGATGATCAATGTGACATCCTCCGCAGTTCTTTGACAAAGAACGACGATAGGGAGATCAGGTCTCCGGTGGTGCGATTATCCAAGGGTAAAACTGATCACGTACGCCCAGACGGCTCGTACAATGGCCAACTTCATCCAACTTAAGGGCTATTAGAGCCAACCCCTTGCACCCTGTCCGCGTCCCTTCAGAATCCGTCGACGGCCACGTCGCCGCGTCGGCTCGAAGAGATAACCAGACGGAAGTCCCTCGTCGTCTTCCAATAAAGTTACACGATTCCGGAGTACGTGAGCGGTCATCGACTGTATCCATCGGCGCGGATTGCATTATGACCCGATTACTATACCGAGCACGACGCATCCGCGTTGTTACATATTAGAAACTATAATAATTGCGCACGGAATAATGTAATGCCGCTAATAAATTATGAAGTTTGTGTTTTTCCTGCCGCGTCTAATTTACCGATTACATTTTTTTTTTATTTTTATATATTTATGTTATTGAATATTACATTTTTGCATTAACTTTATTTTATATTTCATCAATCATCATCGATAATGAATTATTTAGATATCAATGGGGTTTTAGCTGTTTTGATGTTGTAGCAAGAAAATAAAGAATATCCTTCAGTATTTTTATCCCTTATTACATTATCTTGGAATACACAGCTTGGAATATACCTTTCACTTTTTATATATCTTTTAATTTAAAATTATTATTTAGATATATATATAAGCTGTTACTTTTACAAATTGATATCTTTGGAAGCTACATTTCTTAAAAATTAGAATTTTTAAAAATGTATATCTTACAAAATTATGTTTTCTTAGATACGAGATGTTTAAAATCTTTGAGTCTGGCGAGCTTTAAGAATTTGAAAAAAATTTTTAGAAAACTTTAAAAAGAGATTTCAATTTTCAATACCACGACTCATAAAAATCGAAACCTTCGAATTATATCCTTGGAATTTCTGGCATTTACGTAAGAGGGCCACCTGCGGAACTATAAATCACTGCACTTAAGCATTCTTTAGTTTCTCGAATCTCAGTGTTTTTTATTGTTATTATATTATTAGATCTTATCTCGCAGTCTTCAGAAATTCCAGATTTCTGAATTTATCCCCCCCCCTCTCTCGCACTCTCTCTTATTGATCGGCTCGATTATACGGTTCCTTAGCACGCGAGCGAGCGATATATCCGTTATCCAGTTGCAGATTACATTATGATCCGATTACTATACCGTGCACGACGCGTATATGCGCACAGTTACATCCCAGAGATTGCAACCGCGTACGGGGACGACATTGCGCCGCGATAATTTCTAGATACTACGTGATGCGCTCTTAATCGTCCGAGAAAATTGCAAGCGATATTGACGGGCCGTATCCTGCTTTTGCTCCAATAATTCCATCTCGTACGATAATTTTGCGGTAAAAAAATTACATTTTTTATTATTTTAACGCATCAGATAAAATGATTGTAAAATCTTTTTCGCATTTATTAGTTTTATTATTACTTTCGTCAGTGTAGCATAATTTTAAGTTCACTTTTCTTTATACGTTACCATGTTCTTATGTCGATTAAATGTTATTTTTAGGTAAATGAGCGGATGAATAAACTCATCGAAATGAGTCTCATGTAGTAACATCTTTCCAGTCGTTTAAAAATTCACTGAGAATGAC
This sequence comes from Temnothorax longispinosus, assembly GCF_030848805.1. NCBI lineage: Eukaryota > Metazoa > Arthropoda > Insecta > Hymenoptera > Formicidae > Temnothorax > Temnothorax longispinosus. The sequence continues at coordinate 19,619,464 of NC_092358.1, forward strand.
GGTACTGATGGATTCTTGTTTTGCGCCTTTCAATTCTTGGGAGGAATTTATCTCCCGCTGATGCTCTCGCTTGAAAGGGCCCGAAATTTGTACGTCAGGCTTTCGGGTATAAGACACAAGCTATACATAAATACGCGTGTAAGTCTGCCTTGTTTCGAACACAAGATGAGAGGAACGGAGGTACGGCAGGCGCGGCGGCGAAAGACAGGATCTATGGTTTCCCCGTGGAACTCGAAGCAGCGTCGTGGATTATGCTCGCGGTGGAAGAAGAGAAGCTAAGAGCGGCGACAAGATTAATCGGCATTCTCTTTCGCCCGTCGAATCGTCGCCCGCGCTCGTAAACATTGATTTCGTGCTATCTAATAGATACGCCGTTTTTTAAAAGAGTACCATCACTTCTATTATAGTTGTAAAAATCAATTAGAAGCAAGAAAATCTATAAACGTACGCTATATTCTCAAAATATTGTTTGTGTTGTATGACTGAACATGTAGACAAGAGCAACGTCATTATAGATAAAAAAGTTTGCGCATACTTATTCTTTTGCATTTGTTCCAAAAGAGATCAAAGTAGAATTATTAGTCTTCCTCAGATTTCTATTTTTGTACTTAAAGTTTCGTTAATATCTTTATTATTCTTAATAGTAATATTTAAATATACAATTTTATCGTTATAATTGTTCGTATTTGAACCATTTGGTTAATTATTATATATAATTTTGAGACTTGTTTTTTGAGTGTACAATAAATATTGATACGTGTATTTTCGGCGTAAAAAAAAGACGCGTGCAGATCATCGTGATAAAACGAGCGCAGTTGGGCGGATTTAAAAACCCAGGCGTGCCGGAATAATTTAATTCCACGCAGTAAGTTAATTCGTCGCGATTAAATGTTTTACCTCAGTAAATATAGCGTATAAAACGGCAAAATCGCCGAACCGGAATTCATTATGCTCTGTACAAAAATAAACCGACGCGCCGCGCCCGCGCCGCGCCGCGGCCGGTTAAAGCGCCGAGGAGTGTTTGTCGAAATAATATGTCAGGGAAATTAACGGTCTCTCATCGGGTTCTTTCGTAATTCTAAAATGCGGAGCGCTATACGCGATGGCGCGACTCGACATTGCGGCAATGTGCGGCACTTGTGCAGGCAGATGCGCGACGCGTGCAAGCAAATTCGCGGACGGTGACGCACATCGCAAAATATCGTCGATCTGCTTAACGCGCTAAATGGCGAGGTGCACGCAAGCCGATTATGCAATTACCTACGCAATACATCGATGTTACGATCAATATGCAATTAGTTACGCTATGTTGGGCTACATGATTAGGAGTTCAACAACCATTCGAATCACCAGGCGTTACATATATATAATGATCGGAACTTGGGAAAATATCCGACATTTGAAAGATTTTACTAGTCGTAAAATACAAAAATAAAACACTTAATTTCCGCGGTAAGCAAACGTTCGTAAATGTCATTAATCTGAAAATATCTTTTTAAAAGAGAATAACTAGATATTTAAAGGAGAGAAAAATATAAATGTTTCTCGTAATGAAAGCATTTTCAATGAGGTAGCAATTATCTCTGACATTTTTGAATGTTTCTGGAATACTGTCTGCAGAATAGCGAGATATCGCGACGAGAGAGCAAACGACACGAAAATAAGCTCGGCGATAAACAATCTCGTTGCAGCTAGGCAGAATTAATAATGGTATATCTATATGTTGAATGCCGCCGAAGAAATGTAGTTTCGATAAAAGACGCATTTAGCAGAGGATGTTACGCGTTCAGGCGTTGATATCTATGCTGCAGCCTCGATATTTCTTCGGCGCGCGGCGCCTCTCCGCGTGATAATCCTTAACGCGCAACTTGCAGGGAACGTGAGCGCAAAATTTACTCGTGTTGAATCTAGTACGCTCGACGCGTATCGCGCCAATCTCTCTGCTCCGATGCTACGAGTACTTCGTGTCTTCGTACTTGGCAGACGTTGCTACAATAACGGTAACGACAGCTAGGATAACAAGAAAAACAACACCGATAGAAACCGACCCGATAAATACGACGTGCAATTGAGCCCACGTTGCAGTTGTCGATGACGAGGAAGTGTGCGAGTGAAACGTGTAAATTCAAGTAAATAATAGAATAGAGCATTGATATATCGAGAGAAAGAATCTAAGTTTAATTTTCATGTATATTCGTAACGTGGCTTTTAATGAGTCCTTCTAAAAAGACTCATCAACTAGAAATAAATGTACTTATAAGCGTGTGTCCGTATATGAGTAGGTTTTAAAGAGCGAGCACCAACTCGGTGCGAAAGAGTCGCTAATAACAGTCGGCGTCGTATTGTGCTGGATCGTAGATACAAATAATGATAATGGTTTATTTTATAATACTTGACTCTAATTATTTCTATCTTAAATAAATTTGACACTATTTCTATTGTTAAAGATGAAAAATCGATGAAATAAATGTGGCAAGCATTGATTATATATTATCGATCATGTTTCAAGTCATATCTCATTTTCGAGTTATTGATGAGTGTATATGTGTAAGTAAACACTGGTAATTTGGTTTTAATTTTTTGAAAAATGTAAAGTATTCTGATAACTTTAATCTTTTAAAGTAACACCAGAAAGATATATTTTTAATAGATTTGTTATATCAATGATTTAAGATTGATATTAATTTAAATTATAAAATTTTTCCTTCCTTACGATCAGTAACTGACAAGACTTTGCAACAAACGTCAAGTTTATCATCTTTAAATTCAATCATATTATTCGCAAAAACAATTCCAGTCTTACACAGTCAATGTCTCAGTGAAGAAAAGTAATGGAATTGGGTGAGTTTTGCTTCTGGAAATTTGCGAGGGAAATCCGATTATCGAGGGTTTCGGTTTCTCGAGCATCAACAGCTCCGGTCGGGAAATTCGCAGGCGCATTTCTCGGTGATGTTCGTCGCGCACGAGCCGTCCATCCATGCGATAATCGCGGATCTTGCGCGTACGCCTTCGCAACGCGTTTGCAGCCGTGCGAAACGGCTCGGTCGCGCGCACCCAAGCGCAAACAATAATTAGCTTAATTAATCCGGTCGGTCTGGCACGGCAACTGATAATTCGGTACAATGTTAAAGCGACATTAGTCGATACACGACCCTGACGGGTCGACTCTTCTCCGTCCCGGGATCTTGCCGTCCCTAATATCCCGCCGGCGCCTGGAAGTCGTCCAATTAAACGCAGCTTCTGTGCGCGACGCGCCATCCCATAACTGCTGCGTCTAGGTTCGCTCTCCGCTTGCCGGGAAAACGGATATTTCTAACTTTCGAGCAAGACGCGCGCGCGTTGTATGTACGCTAATGCGCTTGTAAGCTTAGTTTCGGTTTGCGAAAGAGAGAGAGAAAGAGAGAGAAAGAGAGGAGAGGAAGGGGGAGGGGGTAGGGAGAGAGGGAGAGAGATAGTAGTGTCGCGGATTATACGCGCGTTAGGACGGAAACCAGGGATAATGATGAAATTAATTAAACGTAAAGGAAATTTTGATATCGCGAAATATATACCTGGAAAAATCCGTTCTTCTTTGTTATCTTATCCATTTATCTTCTAGTTCAAAATTGCGCACTATTATAGCCTCACATTAAAATCTAATACTTGATAAATTTGGTGTTTGGGCAAATTCATCTAAAAATTACAAATTAATACGTTAATTATTTTTCTGTTATTTTTTCTTTATTTAATCGTGAATGGTTTTTCGTAACTGAATATTTTTCGAACATCTTTTTGTATCAATTGTGTTATTTATAATTAATAGAATTGTGTTTTTATTATTTTTATGTCAGATATTTATTTAGTGTATATTATACGTGTATGTGTATATTTTTATTTTACATATACATTTCTTTCATTTGAATATTTATATTGTATTCATATTTTTTTGCATAAATGGTTTTTTAATTAAAAATCAGTTCAGTATCTGCAACATCTCTTTGTAATTGCAGTCTACAAATTCCAAATTATATATTCACCGTCATATATCATTCGATCAGTCCATTCCTAATCGCGTGAGACTTTTAATTTCACACGCTTAATTATCCCTTAATTAAGCTCAAAACTCTCATTACCTAAAATTCGCGAAAATTACTGCGTAACGTAAAGCGCCACCGGTAGTTTGCACATTTTTACGAACCTCCTGTATATCGGATCAATATCGTTATTCGTGTTTGTTTACCATGGCTAGAAGTGCATGTGTTTCGCAAGGTATAAATCGCTTCCGGCTGCACAGCTGGCTCGAACGAATATATATTTTGCTTTTAGTCTTCCTCCTGTTCGAAGATGTTGTTAAGCATCGAAACGCGGATGATAACCCGGGAAAAACGTCGAAGAGGTCTCAAGACAAAGAGCATGAATTCGGAAAATTACATTACGCGACACCGAATGAAAATACATCGCACCTTTTTTCGATCTCGCCTCGACTGTCGTATAAAAAAGATTTCCATAGGTACGTAATTACATTATGAGTTGCTTCGTTGCAAAACAGAATTGCAAATGGGCCAATATGCAACTTGAGAAAAATTATAGGATGTTTGATATTCAATGGAATTGGAAAGACGCCGATCTTTCGATGCAAAATAAGTGATTTTTTAGTAACAACATCTTTTCAAAGACAGTTCTATTTTCAAATCGTATTTGCAGTCACAAAAATCGACGTACGAATAATTTGTGATACTTAAAAAACGTGCGGCACTTATAATTCGCTACTCATTGCCAATCTGAAAAAGAGATCATTAATAATTAGGTCATTTCTGTGTGTGTTAAATGTCTTATTTATTTATTATGGGATTTTTTTTGGAAAATAGGTCATTCGCTGAAGTGGAAATTGGGCTTGAATTGCCTGAAATTTCGTTCAACTACCGATTCCGCTCTATAGTGTTAGATCCGATTTGATCCCTGCGTCGTGAGTACGTGAACCGAAAGGATATGTCCCTCTGGGAGACAAGTATTCGATTACAATAATAACGTCGATTTACAAAAGAGTCGACTTCAAAGGCTTTACTTGGCGACGCGCGTTGCCGTTACTCATGAGGCAATGGAAAGGAAGAGAAGAGAAGAACGGCGGGAGTGAAAAAGGAATGAAGAGAGAGAGAGAGAGAGAGGGGGGGGAGAAGAGAATAAAAACGTGGTCGGGTGAGTGAGAACAAGTAAAGATCGCGGTACGAGAAGAGTTTGAAAGATTCTCTCTTAAGGCAAATTTACACGATTCACTCTGGATGATCATCCCGAATGATTCTTTCGAAGTGAAAGAAAGGCGAATCGTGAAAATAGTATTTCCACAGAAACGGGTAAAGTCATTCCACGTTTCACCTTTGCTCGTTTGCACGCATCTGAATGATTTCCAATGATTATATTCAAAGTGGAACGTGTAAACTACATATATTTCATTCTGGAATGTGTATGAATATAAAATCCGCAAAATGTCCTGTGAACCTTTAATTCAGGAATATCAGCTCGATTTATTAAAATTTATCATGATCTCTTGGAGATGCCTCATGAATATATCAATAAACATAAATACTTAGATACTTAAAATATAGATAACAAAATACACGTAAAAAGCTGCGTCGTTAAAATTAATATTATAATCAGTATACATTTCAACGTATAGGTACTGATGAGGGCAGTTATGTATCTCGACCACGTTGCGTCGGTTACGAAATCAGGAAAAGAGCATCATCAGTCAGAACATCAAACCGTTTATTCCCGATGATACGTCTAAATAAAAAGTTCCCCGGTGCACCCAATTTGGATAATCATCAAGAATCCAAAGCCTTATAAGTCAGAAGGAGAAACGAAAGAGGAAAAGAGAAAGAAAAAGATAGTTTTCGGTGAGGAAAGGTGAGACCTCGTCGAGGTATGAGAGAGAACGGATGGGGGAAAAAGGAGGCAGATGTATGTCCGTTTTGTCGGCTACGTCGATGCCTCCGGGATTATATACGACGATCCAGCGATAATACGTTTCTCAGATCACTATCGGGGCCACTATTGTCGACCATTAAAAATACCTCCTCAACATTTATTCGACAAATAAATCTCGCCCTGATGTGGAATGCGGCCCCGCTGTCCTCTCGTCGGTTCATCGACGGGTCCCACCGTTCGTCGTCGCTGATGCTATACTCGGGCTGTTCGCGGCCGGAAACAAATGGACGCGTCGCGTCAACCACCTGACCGGAAATTAATTTTATTACGCGATTGGCCACGCAAATCACAGAAGGCATCCCCGCACAATGCGTTCGCCATAGTTTTTCATCGTAGATTGCTTTCAGCAGATTCATTTGGCGATTACGGGATGTTATTAACGATAGCTCGTAATGATATGATAGTATTGAACCTCGTTGTAGCAATTCTTATTAATGATACCGCGTATCGACGATAACACCGAGCCTATTTATATCCAACGTACTATGCAATTTGCTTCAAATGTAATCTACCATTTGCAACTAACGATTATTAATCACGTAATGAAGAGACTTTGAAGTGTGTGCGCGCGTATGTGTTTAGGGAATAATAAAAACATACATGTTGTATGTATTCATTCATTTGTTGTTTGAATTTTCCAAATGCGTATACGAATATACTTAAACATCATAAATCAGGAAACAGAGAGTAAACGTTAAACATTGAAAATATAGAAATCAATATTTTATTTCAGTTTTAATAATATCGTTAATTCCAACTTTTTTATTTTTCTTCATAATGTTGTGGACTGTGGACCATTCTAAATTCAGTTAAGGAGAGTATATGTTCTTCATATCCAAGTGTAGAGCTTACGGACAATTCTAGTCATATATATATCGCATTTAATCGTCTCATCGTCAGAAAGCTTTAAAGAATTATCGTCTTGCTGAGATAATGCGATGAATTTTATTCTACTTTTCGTGATTTTATAAAGCGTATTATCTCGAATCGGATTCCCGACAATCTGGCGGGGACACGTGCGAAGTGATGTCCATTACCGAGCTTTGCGCCAATCGAGATGCCGGAGGAGAAAGGGAAGAAACGAACACAGAGAGAAAAGAAAGTAGCCACATTTTCTCACGTTAATAATGCCCCGCCGTTGCTTGCAGCAATCATAACTGTATCCTCGCGAACAGGATGTGCGTGGTGCTTCGCGCGGCCGCGGCTTCATCAATAATCTGCCAACCTTATGGAACCCGGCACGCAGACAATGTAATGCCTGTCTAAGTAGCTGCGCAAGTATGTGTGCGGTTCTCCCGTGGCTTTGGCGCGGATGGTAAACGCCGGCCGGGTGGAGAAACATCGGACCGGCATGGCAGCATCGCGAAAATAGGAAATTCGCTCGTGTGGATTCCGAGGATTCTGCAGCGGTGTTTCGAGCGGGATCTCTCGAGTCACGTGCGTTTCTCGAGTGTTGCTCCTCTCTCGCAAGAATAAATTTCGCTAAATGAGCTAGGTAAAGATAGGGATGTATAGAGAAAACGTTGCGTATTATACTCCTCTTCTTCTGTGTTTTCCACTTCTTTAACGCTTAGGTTGGCCGAAAGACAATTTGTGAAAGTAGGTATTTCTTGTGATAGAAACATATATTAGTGTATAATAAATACTGTACACTGTTAATAAATATCCGCAATGCGAATTGTGCGAGAGAAATTCACGTTTCTGCATGAAATTAATACTTTACTTAACAAAGAAAGTATAAAATAAGTAACCTGGAATATTACTGTACTTTTTATTACATTTAATACTAATTATACCATATTTTTATGAAATTAATATCAAGACAGAGGAAAAACATAGAAGTTCCGCAACTGGAACGTATAAAATGGATTCCCGCGATAAAACCACTTGAGAAATAATTAAGTTTCTCTTTTCTCTTTTTTAATAGCTCTTACTTTCTTATGCTTTCTACAATTGAGGTGAGATAAGGGAGGCAGCTTTCGAAGAGAAGCAGAAAAAAAGGGGGAAGGTGTAGAATGCGTGGAATGGTGTAGAAATGTGCATCTGTAGGGTCTAGACAGAAGATAAACGAAGTGCTAAAAAGACCCATTACGAAAAGGGTGAGTTCCAGCTCTACTACCCTTCCCTCGCACTTTTTTCCCCGTCTCAGAGGTGAAGTAAGAATAGAAATGGCCTGTCAGCGAGGTCAGCCGATGGGTCATCGCAACGACCGCAGCTGCGACCTACGGCGGACGTTGAGGAGATGTGCGATAAAAAAGATGGCCTACTTCGTGAGACCTCTTCGCGGCCGCCTGGCCGTCGTGAAATCCGATCTCCGATCGAACCCGCGGCGTTACGAGATCAGACGGTAGGCGTGTTCGACGGGGCAGAGGAACGCCGGCGAAAGGAAACTCGATTTGCTTCCTTTAACCCAGCGGTTTCAAAATATTTCAAATTCACACCTCCTTTGGATAGCTTAAAGTCTTGATACCCCTATCGCCTTTGGTATAAAGATTTAGCGTAGACTTAGAAATTGAAATCAACGATGAAGGATTCAATAATTTATTATCTCTTACGTGGATATGTGTGCGTCTTTGCTTCATTGCGATTTGATAAACGTGTTCATGGATGAGTACAGAGCTAAAATTCCTCTCACTCGATAAATAATAGAGTTATAACACAGTTATTTTATTGCAGTTCTTTTATTTAATTTAAATAATGTCCTATATAAAAGCTACTTAACATATACGTGAATTATTCCGTCAATTAATTCAAAACAATATTTTCGTGACTGATTATCTTTTTGCTTGTTGAAAAATGTGTAATGCAGAAAAGTGTAAATGCAGTTTCTCGCCTTTCTCTCGCAACACCTGCTCGCGCCTCCGTATGTATTTCGGCTCGATCATGAGGGAGGAACGACCGAATTTGATCCGGCGATTTAAATGATTTTATACACCTGTCGGTCGCGCGATGAGTCTTGTCTTACGAGCGTGAAAAGTCGGTTTTTTCTCGGCGATGATGTCCGATGCTCTCTCCCTCGCCGGCCATTATCATTTTACATAGAAAAAATTGTAACGAAGTCCCCGAAGGGGCTTCCGACGTAATCGGATACGTTGGAACGTTGGAGGAACATGTAAACAGGAAGCTCCGTGTAAAAAGAGGCATCTTTATTATTATATCAAACAACCTACTTCTTTGCCAATTAATTATTTTAATCGAATTCTTGAACAAAATTATAATTTATATTTTCTCAACAAGAATTTGACGCTTGATTAATTTTCATCATCACTTTTATGGATCACAATTAGATATTATGTCAGACACATAATTGCCATTAAATATCCGCGTCATCAACTTTTTGTCGATTCGGACGAAAGTTTTCGGATTCGTCGCAGAGTTTTTCGGCGTGAGGAGATAATATGAAGAATTCATGACGGGTTTTTCGTGCAACGTTATCGGCGATTCTGACATCTCGATCGTTGCCAGGATCTTGGGACAGATCCTTCGGCTTCCTCCGAATAATCGGACCGCATTCCTGCGCCGGTGCGGCGTTGCTCGCCCGCGAGATAGGTAATGCGAAACAAACACGATTATGCCAATTTCGTGCGCATACCTTCCGCGGAATCAAATTCCACAAATCGGGAATGGAATGAAATCCGATCGTGAATCTGACATGAAATAATATGCCCGGATGTTTCGTCGAGTTTAACGAAACATAAGTATCCTTATTGACACTTGCTGCACACTATGTGTATGTGTGTGTGTGTCTGGACTTCCCTGATCCTCGAATTTATAATATATTTATCCTAATCTGACTGTATAGCTTGAAAGCATTGCAATATATCATACACACACACACACACACACTAGATATATGTATATATATCTTATGTTTCTATTATTGTTCCATTACTAATTTCGACGATTAATTTAGAGAGTTACTTTGAGACCGATTTTACTTTCAGAAACATTTAATTTGAAGCTTTACTGTCGATATGTTCAAAAGAAAAGAGTCTAACGCTGTATATCGTTTCCGTCATAAGACCAGATGTTTGATTCCAATTTTGCAGCGAAGAATATATTCGAGGAATACGCAACATCTGTGGGGGGCTCCCCGTATAATAACAATGAAAATTATTCGGTTGAGGTTTATTGAAGAAACTTGTCAACTTTTTCAGTTGAATTGTATATACTTATTTATTCCGCTGTGTACAATCTCCATTATATTCAGGAAAAGCACGGCATCCATTCCCGCCTGGCAATGACCGACACTTTTAATGGCAGGCAATTGTCACTTATTAGCGGCGCAGCATCACGAGTGGGGTTCCTCCGTGTTACGTAGGGTTCCGATTGGCTCTTCCCACATCGGGGGCCCTACGCCACATCATTCTACCGCGGCGCGCGAGCACGTCGCCCGAGGCGCCTCGGTGTTGCCTTTGTTCGTCCTATAATGAATTCACCAAGTTTTGTCGAGGGTGGTAGTTTCCTGCTGGCACCCTCAAAATTGAGATCGTTGCGTCGCGCGGGCGAGGTGGTAAGGAGAAAGGTGGACGTGCGGGGCAAGGGGGGCAATTTATGAACCGACGCTTTCTTTATGAGGGGGCGGCTTCGAGCCGCGACTGAATTTTAACCATCGCTTTGTAGATACGCGGCTAACACTTACCCGTCACCTTTCGCCGAAACGAGATAAAGTTTTCGCAAAAACGGTCATGGTGGCAATATTTTTTAGGTGAACGTAAAACCAGCGTTAAAATATACGTATATAGCTCTTCTTCATCTTTCTCGAAAACTTTTGTAACATAGCCATACAATGAATTATTCGATTCTTTATCAATTTTTTTCTATGTTATTTTTTGTAATTTCTTATTTCTTTAATTCTTATTTTCGTACGATTTATTATCTTCTGCCGTAATGTGAGCACAACACATTGAAAGTAATATTTACGCTTTTAATAATTCAAGCAGTTGAAGTTGAAGAGTCGTTTTTCCAGTTAGATAAGTGCTCAAAGACATGCTCTTGATCCCCGGGGTTACTAAAGGGATATAATAATGGGCACATCCGTATAGACACTGCTGATATATAGATGACCAAGGGGGCTGATGTTGGAACAATGGGCACTCTCGCTGGATATATCCGCAAATAATCGTAGTGGTCATTGATGTAACAATTGACATGTACCTACAGTAAACGAGCACGTGGCTGAAAATGACTCGGGTACAATAATATTCCCACGGAAATATATTAACAGAGCGTGCCGAGACGGGAATATCCGTTGAAATGTTTAAAATTCGACTTATGACGGAACTCCTGTAAGTGTGAGTACACTCCAGGAACCGTCGAATATTCGGTGAACGTGCGGTGTTCAGGGGTCGGGGCTTCACCTGGACTGCAGTTCGGTGCAACGAACTCTGGCGCTGCACGAATAGCGTGAAAGCACCTTTCTTCCCCAAGAGCGGATGCCACGCACGCGTGTGCGTGTGTCCCCTGGACCCTTCCTCTCCTCTTCCTCCTCCTCCTTCTCCTCCTTCTTCTTCTTCTTCTTCTTCTTCTTCTTCTTCTTCTTCGTCTTCTCCGTCTTCTCTTTCCGCGGGAAGAAGAGCCGGTGCGGGCCGTAAATCAATCGCCGCGAGACGGTGGAGCGAGCGCGCGGAAATCGCACGGTGGGCCGGGCTTAATGGCGGTTCGGCTCGCGTGTTAAACACCAGTTATCTTGCCGATCGGTGAGTTTTACGTTTGCCCTTAGCCCAACTGGTCGCGTGCTGGCTGGTGGATTCAGATCTTCATTGGTGGACCCTGGGCTCCTGCGGAACGGGCGGAGCTTGGGCTTCGATATCTCGATACGCCACGCCGGCCGCCACTGCGTAAACCGCGCGGCTGTTCTCCCTTGCCTCTTCGCTACTCTCCGTGTCGTACGTCATCATCGATCAGAGAAAAGTTGTCCTGTCGATCCTGCGCCAGCGTCCATCGCGCGTGGACGCGATCGATCGCTGTTTACTCTCACAGTTTTGTTATCGGCGATGGTGCGTGCGTAGGAATTTTTTCGTGACATTTAAAATCAACGTGGATATATTTTGATTTGATTTCTATTGAGACATGTCAATTACTACATGGTGATAACAAAATAGTATAAACTACTACAAAACTGCGAATAAGTTCAATTTTTCCTGAACATTCGAAAATTTGAATAGGATTTTTCATAAATATCTAAATACATATTTTTAAGATAATATTGTAATATTAGATCGTAATTAATATAGTAATTATGTCCTACGCATTATTTATTTTATTCTTTCTCTACACATATTTAAAATTTTAGACCAAGAGTCTCTTTAAAGAAATTATATTATTTTGTAGTGTACACAAATTTTTTTAGAAATTTTAATTTCAATTTCAATTTCTAAACGATTAACATCGCGCTACACAATTGTCCTAATTTCGTTATTGCGCGTAATGGATTAGCAAGATTCACACGTTGGATTTCAATCGAATTGATGATTACATGCACATTGTGCAAATTTTAAATTAAATCGCAAATGCGATCGTTCTCTATGAGAGCAACAAAGCATGTTTATGGTAGTCCACGTTGTTAGCGTCTACGTGCACTTCAGTTAACAAACAACAAGTGTGCAACAACTGTGTCAGCAGTGTACTTAATCTAGCGGTCTATCGGTCGTCGTAACGAGTTAGTTACGCTTCTGCTAACAGAGTAGTTAGAGTTACACAGCTTGTAGTCGATAATAACGTGTCCGCCTGTTCAATGAATTCAATCGAAATATGCTGGGCGTTACAAAAATTATTCATTATATAAAAAGGGTAATATATTAATTTTAACTATTTATCTTGGCATTTGGCATTCTCTTGTAGTCTGTATTGTACGTAACCCAATTCTAATTCAAATAATAAGATAATCCTTAAATTCGATGTTTGGTAATTTAAATTGTTTCAATCTTTATTTTAACAAAATCCATTTCAATAAGTATACTTTTTGAAGCTCGTGCTAAAGCTAATTGTAAGACTTTTATTTCGCCAAAATATTTCACGAAGACATAGAACTAAATAGATAGTTTTAAAATATAAGGATAAAAAGTTAGATACAGCGCAGTGCTTATAAGATTGCCTAAAAAAGCAAAAAAGTTATAAATGAAAAGAAAAATAAGAGAAATTGCACAAAAAAATAACAATATGAAAATATCCTAATTACTTTAGTAGCATATCGTGTGACCTTCGTGTTACTTGTGCGAAATTAAATTGCGCGATGACCGAATTGATATACATGTGACCGTTCAAAAGTTTGGAAGCACTACTTTTTTTTAAGAAAAATAAAATAGTAGTGCTAAATAGATACTTACAAAGAAAAATGTCATATGAAAAACTTCATTATTACGCCGACTTGTAAGAGTCGGTCGTTTTTACAATGAACCACGCGCATCATTCTAACAATTATATATATATATATATATATATATATATATATATATATATATATATATAAATTTCGTTTCCGAGACTGAAGGGGAAAATGGGAATGAGTAATGGCGGGCAATTGCATTGCTTTCGATTTCCGCGAAAACGAAATGCATGTCAAAATACCGGGGTGGCACGTTCGCTTCGCACCCGCAATGCGGAGGCGGCCGAAAATTGCTTTTTGATGAGTCCTTCATTTTCGATATATCCTCGTTCGCAGTAGAAACGGGGAAAAAAATATTTCAGATACGTCACATTTCAACGACATCGCGATGCAACATCGCGACACATTTCTGCGATTGTTTCCTTCTAATTTTTTCGAAACATCGCATATTTTCGTTTACTGTCGTTAGCGAGCAAACATTCATTAAAAAATCCACGAGATGCATACGTTTGTTTATTCCTTTATTTATTGTTTATGCTCGACAAGCGCCAATAGCACTTGTAAAAACGCCACAAGTGTGCATTTTTGTATCTAGAAGTGTATGTCGATATGACATTAAGAGCTATTTTGTTTTTTTGCGGCTTAAACAAATGTTGAGCACCCTGTAACCATGAAATTTTCGAGCAGACTTTTTACACGTCATTTTTGACGAGGCTGGTAATTGTAATCGATTTCACGCGTTGCTCGCAGCTATTTTGGCACTCAAAGATTTAATTTGATTGTGAAAAATTTATTACAAAATATAGGCCTTTATTCGTTTTGAATCATTATATTTACATAAACTGATTTAGATATAATAAAGACTATTTTACAAGGGTAACGCAGTTCACATTTTAGCATTTAATTTTAACCAAATGCGCATTGCAAGATAAAAATTTCCTGCTATTTAATTTGTAAAAATTAATTGTTGTAAATAATCAATTTTTACTTTAAAACGCAATTATTAAGTTGATAAATTTAATGTATTCTCTTTCTCTCTTTTCTTTTTTGCTAAAGAAGTTTATTTATTGTGATATAATTAAGTCTTAATTGATGAATATTTTATTGCGATAATAAAAGCAATATTTTAAAGCGATAAGGAGAGACTCTCTTTTTTGTATTTAATCCAATTTTCTGTAAATTCTACAAATTAATGGCCTAGCTCTATACATTCGAAGCAAGGTAGGCAGTCGTGTGTAAAGGCAATCCGGTATTTGTCAGAAAAAGCAGACGCGTGGCACCTTGCGGACGTTGGTTCATCCATTCCGTGTACCAACGTGCATGTGCGCGAGTCCAAGCAGATGAGTTACCAATACATGACACGTACGAGACGCACTCCTTTTTCCTTCAATGCAGGAAAGAAGCCGGACTCGCGACTGGATTTACGGGGTACTGACCGATTCGCGGATGGCTTAAGCATCACGATTGAGTTGTTGATGAGGCAAAGTTAATGGTGATAAACACGTGTCGAAACGCACTCATTTATATGCCAATGTTGATACTTATTCTTTTTTCATTTTTACTTTGCCTGCCAAAAATGGCTGAATAAATTTTCGTTAAATCGTACGAATATGTTAGAGAAAATTCAACCTCTTAAAAAGATATTACTATGTATTTATGAATGATATAATGTAAAAATAATAAAATTACCTTTGATACAATAAAATTACATATTGATACAGTAATGCAGCTCTCTCCCCTGTTTTTTTTCCAAATTAAACGATATAAATTCCAAATTAAAAACTTGGAATTATGCAATTTCAATACAAAATATTATCAGCAATTAAATTTTACAGTATAAATTGGACGTAGTGTTCCGCAACTCAGAACCAACTTCGAAACCTTATTTTTTCGTTGGAGTAAATTTCACGAAACATTTATAGAAATAAAATTCTGTGTTAACGTTATCTCAAATATAACCGAAGTACAATCCTCCTCAAATTCCATTTCTAAACGTTAGGTATATGTATTTTTAGAAAATCTCCTGTCCACGTATCACTTTGCAATACAGAACTAAATATTACAAAAATGACGCTTGGTCCTTATTGCACAATCGCATCCAATTATAATTATTTTTAATTACATTGAATAATTAAAAACCTGAAAGATCTCCATAGAGAGAATACAGATAATTTCGCTCATAAAATGCCAGATCTTTCTAACAGTCATTAATTACATTTATGCACCAATTGTTATTAATTTTATTAATATCTATCACAATACGAGTTATAATAAATAACAAAATGAAGGGATATAAGCGCGCACATTACAGATAAATAAAATTTATACAATATAAAGCTGCAACTAAAAATAAATGTACACACATGGTGTGTGTGCATGAACGTTACAAATATTAAATAAATATGTCGAGAAAAATCTCACTGGGAGGATATATAATGGTTTGTCAACAAAAATTACTCTTTTCATAAAGGAAGATGTATTATTGGTGACTCAACATTTGCAATATCGATCAGTTGATGCATGGAAAAGTTGATTTACACAATCCAGCTGTGTGCACAAGACCGTGTACCGATATCGAAGAAATCGCGAGCGCGTTTTCGAAACACGACACGTCCGACGTTATCCGCTTCTTTTTCACTTTCCGTAAGAAACAGACACGCCGGATATGAATTTCAACTGTGTTAGTGATGAACAATTGTTTTACATCGAGATTAAAATATAGGCTACAATAAATAAATTCGCAGTATCCGCAACAGAATTATTAATAAAGTGAACCATATACATCAGCTTCACTCAAACGAGACGCGCGCGACATTTATTTTTATTAATACAATGATGTATATGCTAAATATATGACAAATAAATATTTTGGTGATAAAGATATGTCAAAAAATAATTATCCCTAACAAATTCTTAAAACATTAAGAAAGTTAAACTTTAAATTAAATTAAAACTAGTCTTTTCTAAACGTGTCAAAGTTTCTTTCTTTCAAAATAAAAAATTTAGATTTTCTTCTGCTTTTACAACGTTAAAAAACTGTTAGGCTAATGACTCCATGAGATTTAGGCTTCGTCTATTCACCGTTACCAAAATTAGTTCGCAAAATCAATTCTTCCTCGCGCGCGTGGCGTTTGTCACATGTTTCGCGCATGACGGATGATGACGTCCCCGACACTATCGCAACAGAGCTTCGATCGCACGCCGTCGCGACGAAAAAAGCTAGCCGGGGTCCGCTACACGAGGAGCATGCCGTCCGGGATCTCACGGCCGACAATCGCCCATAAAACCCGACTTTGAGCCGGGGTCGGTATCGTGATCCAATCACAAATCAATTTACCTGCCATCCCGCGCGGATACGATAAAAAAATTTCGCTACCGAGATTCGTCCCTCGGTCATCCGCGATACGCGCCGATGTCTCCCTCGCGTTCTCGCGCTATTAAAAATCGATAGCATCGCATGTGCAATCGCCGTTCATAATTTCCGAAAGGTACAATTAAAAAACTCGAGTTGCCGCTACGGGGGCAAAAAGACGGCTGAAATTAATAGTCCCGCGCTCTGATTTACGATGAAAAATTATTTTGGTTTGAATGGTCCGGGATGTATCAGTTAAAAAAATTCTGAAAAAAATTGCAGAGAAAGTCGATTTCATCTAGAATACGCGGTGTACGGATTTTTGTATACTGTTATATATATATATATATATATATATATATATATATATCATGATGGATATTAAACGATCTCCAATAGAGCTATCTTTTGTACATGATTTATTATCCTTAAAGAGATGAAGATCAGAGATAAGCCATATTCATAATTCAAACACGATATTTATACAGAAATTACGAAATATGATAATCATTGCATCTTCGAAGTAATCGAAGGTACAAAATAATTCTGCGATTTGCGGTTTAAAAATCTGCAGTGAAATATATCTGCGTATATCGTGTTACAGCGAAGAGCGTTATTTCGGGATTACCTTATTTCGGGATTTGTCGGGATCTTTTCAGTCTCGCTACTTAATGCGACGCAGCGCCGATGTCTCGACGACGTCTTGCGGCGGTATCATCGGTGATTACGGTATCTACGGGATCTTGATTAGCTTTCCGACGATGTCTCGAAACTTTCGTCGTTAGCTAATTGGCGCTCTCGTGAAACCGCGTTGTTTGCAAGACCGACGACGTTGCATGCGCGATGTACCTGACACTCAACGCGTCACCTCGCCGTGCATAACGCCATGGATAACAGCATGACGAACGTACCTTAATGAAATCTTAATTTGCCTGGATGATCTTCTGAACGTCAGCCTTGAGCCCGAGCATTATCAAACTGGATTTCCTTCTTAATAAATATATTTGTTTATATACCTACTGAATTCTTATTTAAATTTCCAACCATTTTATAACGATACCAGTTTTTTGCTTTTCATCCTTCTCCTATATTCTTCCGAGAATTTTACTCTGCATAAAAAAAATCAACTTTTTAAATAGAAAAATGTTTCTAACTATGTTTCCATGTACAACACGTTCAGATTAAAAAGTTTATGGAAATATTTCGTAAAGGCGATCAATAATTCGCATTTTATATTTTGAAACGTAAAATATCATTATTTAAAACGTTATAATTTATAATTATAGGAAAATAAAGCAAACTGTAGCATTTGATTCTTGGAGAAACAAAAGTACATAATTTTTTTTCTGATATATAATAAATATATTTATAACGCTACTGCTAATTTTTTTCGTAAGAAAACTGATTTTGATTTTTTTCTCTCTCCTTTTCTTAGCAAAGGATTATTCATATTATCTTATTTTTCAATGCATTTGTCGGATAAATTCTAATCCTCAATATATTGTCAATGTATAAATCAGGAACTATTGTACCAGGAACTTATGCGAGTCTTGAGGGAAGAGATTTCTCGGAAGAATTGATTTCGCCCGCTGCCTAATAGAGGCAATTGTCTGGATGTCGATAGACAGCATGACGTACGTTCTGCAACGATTGCTCGCAAGTTTACGGACAAAGAAGCAAACTGTCGTCTCGATAATGGAACTGTCATTAGGGCGCGTGGGTGGCCGGCCGAGTCAAAGGCCGCTATTATTCGCGGTGCGCACACGGCTCTCTCGGACGATACAGTCCGTCATCCGCGATCGTTAAAAATTAAAGGGACCTAAGTACACGCATGTTACAGATAGCCATGTGTGCCCACACCCACGGATAATGCTAACGTATGATCATGCATCGATCGAAACTGTGGCCACCGCAGTTTATCGCTCTATGAAACTGTCTCGCGATGAAAACGCCCGCGTTCAACAACAAAAAATGTATCCCGTGCCTCCTTGTTATCAGAGGCGGGAGAGTACAAAGGGAAAGCAAGAAAGCAACGTAGGAAGATTAATATTTCAATGTTGAGCCGTGGAAAGTGACACGGCAAGAGAAATGCGCCGTGCATGATCGATCGTCCATTCCATGCACTGGACAAGTTACGCGAGGAATTTATTTTGCAAAAGTTCATATCGATATGTATAACACGTAAGCCCTCGCTTCCAAAGGGAAAGAAAGAAGAAGAGATGATTAATTCCAGGATCTTCCTTTCTTTCATATAATTTGTCACTATATAAATTCACAGCAATAGACAAATAGTCGTTGCTTTCTAAATATTTATTCTACTTCGACTTTTAATTTACTTTTTTCTAGACAATGAATATGACTGATTTTCTTTCTCAATTTTAATATGAATCAGTTACGTGATATAAAGGAATCACTATACATTAAGTTTAGTTCGGCGCGTGTCAATCAAGTCAATCTTATTTCGAAAACAATACAACTTACATACATATAATAGGTTTATGGGGATATAGATTACACGCATATAATCTACATATAAAACACTAATTTATCTATTTATAGTAATCGGGACACAGATTATTAAAAGATACGGGAGCCTGCGGAACCAATAATATGAAAAAAATACAGTTGTTTACGTGCCGACGCCCACTGCTGCCTCGAACGATCTGAATTTATGACGGCCGCACCGACATGCAGGGAGGACGCTCTGAAATTCAGATTTCAATGCTTATCTTGAAGTTTATTTCACATCGACACGGTCGCCATAGTATCAGCGCCATCAGCAAGCCCATATACATCACCGCCGATTGCATCATCGTGTGTGCGGGCGAACTTCATTCGTCATACGCGCCGATTTTTCTCCGATAGCGCCGGTTCTGCGCCCCGAGAAAGAGCACACGAGCCCGACCGGCCAATGGGGTGGGAGGGGGGGGGGAGACAGAAAGGGGCGCAGATTGCATCTGCACGGTCGTGTCGCATGTTGCACCGGCACCGGCCAAGCCGGGCGGTGCAGTGCAACGCGCGCGCGAGCGGCGACTCCGTCCGTCCGGTCATTATCGGCGAGTTATTATTATTCTACGGTCGGCCACACGCTCGCAGCGTGCGTCTTTCACGTACCGCGATTCGCCCCGGATGAGGAAGAGGCGGAGGACGGAGGAGATGCCGGAGGAACGCGGGACACCCCGAAGAAAAGAAAGAGCGGCATGCTGACCCGCACGGGTCATTGACAGAAAAAGAAGAAAAAAAAGTAGACGCCGCGGAGAGAAGGGAAGAGAGAAAAATTGCGGAGAATGAACGCACGACTTCGAAACATTCGGCGGATATTCGAGGGATCTTCGTGAGGGATCGGTCCTTCTTTTTTTCCATGCTTGAAAGAACGTAATCGTGAATACAAATGAACGTGGCGCGCGATCATATTATTCAATTTGCGTTCGTTCGATATACTTTTTTAGTTGCTTTGGGATTTTCATTGTTAATAATCTTTATGCTGCCAACACACATGATTAAGTATTACGAAAGAATATACACGGGAAAAAAAATGAAGTTGCTTCAATTAAACGTCGACGTCACGGGCTGCCACAAGCATAAATAGTTAATTCAATTGGATATTATATTGGACCAAATATTTAAATTATTAAAACAATTATCTGATGTTGTTTGTTCATTAATATTGATGTTGCATCAATAAATTTTATCTCAATAACACTGATGCTGTTGATACATCATTTTTTTCCGTGTATATATTAATAGATTAACATTGAGAAATCTAAGTTAGAAATCAATGCTAATTTTTCAATTAACAATAGAAGTGATAGCACTTATAAGTATCTATACTGAAATCTCAATCTCAAATTGTGGTTTTTTAAATCGACTTTTCGAAACTTACGTAAAATTTGAAGATCTGCAAATGGGATTAGTATTTTTGGGATTTTAATGATGGAAATTATATTTCTATGATATCACAAAAACCAGGAATATGTTAATAATAAAATAGAATTAAAATAATAAATAATGGAAACTCTTCTCTTTGCGGTCATCTAACTGTGCAATTTTACATTCTTGCAATATCAACTGGATTATTGACCTGTCTATTTTACTGTGAATCATGCTAATATAGGAAGGTGTTTAATGCACATTAAAATTGAAAAGGATTAACTAAGCATTCCACACCGGAGTTGTTGATGCTATGACAGTGTATGAATATTATCGATGAGCAGGATGCAACAGTGCGACTCATGAATGTTTTCGATATTGTCGTTGCAACGAGTGACACAAAGCCGGATTAAAGTGACCATAGAGTTCTACTAGACGACTATATGTCGCCCTCGTCTTCATAATTCATAAGTATGCAAAGCAAACTATGCGCGCGCGTCTCTTCTCCTTTTTCCACCTGATGCCTGTTGCATCGAGCGCATCTGCATATCGATACTGATCGGGACTTTATATTTCGCCGGCGCGCTTTATCAATTCGACGGCGTTAATGGTCCGCATTGAAGTCATCGCCGTCATTGTACATTTATATATTAACAAAAATGTTTAACTTATATCAATACGCAAATGGTGTGCCGATATTTGCAAATATCTCTTTTGTTCTTATTGCATATTTATGTTCTGTTCAGTATGCTTTATTGGGTATTGGGTGCATGAGTAATAATGAAAATATTGAAAAAAGAGTGTGATGATGAGAGTCATACGTTATTGAACGTGCGTGCTTAAAGGAGATCGAAATATATGTCTAAAATATAGATGTGTACGAAAATATTGTTATAGAGTTCATATCAAGGATACTCAAAATTAAATCGTGAAATAAAATTTTTATTTCGTAAATTCATTACTTATGTGTAAGAACTCGCATATTTTTTCTCGATACTTGCAAATTTCTCTTGAATTCTCGTTGTATATATTTATGAATTTATCTTTTATTGCAATAATGTTTTATCTACACATTTCAACTGCAAAAAGAATAGGAAGGAAAATAAAAATAAAAAACGAAAAGCTGCATACATCGCATTATATATATGGCATATGTATCATGCATTAAAATGATTAAAAATTTTACAAATAAATAGCATAACAATCTAATAAATTATATATTATTAAAAATAGCTTTTTGATAAAATAAATGCAAATATAAAGATATACATAAATAATTAAAGAATTTGCTTATTAACGAACAAGATTAAGTTTTCTTAAAGTGGCCATTTTCAAACTGCTTGCTCGATAATTTACGTATCCATACCATATGTATGTTCAAGATGTCCGAATGTAACACGGACGTGCACTCAGCGTTTTCGATTATTCATAAACACCAAGGGGCACATTTACCATTCCTGTCAAACACATTTTCAGCCTTTAACCCTTCACACTCCAATATCTTCAGCTATTTATATAAATTTATATAAATTTATATAAATTTGAAATAATTAGTTCAATGATTGCGTGGTCACTTTACTAAACAAATTTTCGTAGCAAAATTAATTTTTACCGATTAAAAATCTTAATATATTTATATTAGAAATTTGTTAGAATGTTATTTTTTATTAAAATACGAATATTTATTCGAATTAAATTCGAAAACGAATTAAATCACAAAAATGCTGTTAAATAAGACAAACATGATACATATAATTTTTTCTCTTTCAGAGTCAAAGGGCATAGAATATGATTTGGTACCTTTTGACGTCAAGTACACACATTTTGTCTGGAAACGGCATTTGATGCCATGCGTTACTCGAATTTATTTTAACAAATTCCCATACACAAACACAAGTGAAACGGCTACAACACACATCTTTTCTATATCTGTAAAAATGAATGAATGGTGGTGCCTTTTGGAAGAAAGCTCAGTTGAATACTCCAACGCGATACACACAATACATAATGCCGCAATTTCATTTTGCTTTTTATCACGTCATATTTCAACGGGCGTAATAGAAATTCTGCTATCAATCAGCCGTGAAATACTCAAAGCTCGGTATCTCGATTCGGCGGGCGGCGATGGAATGCAAGAGCCGAATGCGCGCGGCGCGGGATATCTCGCCAGTCCCGCGAATAGGATTTCGAGAATTTTTTTTTTGCGCTAACCCGTTACTCGACACTGCGTAATCCGTTATTTTTATTCGGGTAATACGTTCGGAAATAAAACAACGTCGCGCGCGTGCAACGTTCGGCGCGCGCGGATCGAGCGAGCCGGGATCGTGGCGATCGATCGATCGGCTCGCGGCGGCGGCAACAATGGCCTGATTGATATCTGGCGGACGGTATCAAAATAATATCGTGGCGATAGACCGTACCTGGGACGGGGGTTAAACGCTTAACGAGTTACAGGCATGATATTGGACCCGATGAAATTTATGGTCCTTGTAGCGGCTGGTGAGGGGCCCCGAGCCGCCTCCCGCGGTGCCGGTCCACGGATCCCGCGCGCGCGGTCCTCTCATTCCTACATCAATAAGACACCGCGTCGAAATAAATTCAGTATTTTGACGGTGTTTAATAATAATTTCGCCGATTCTGTATACGGATGTGTTGGATGGGACGGCCGCGGAGACCGTTAGAAAACACCGGGCTTCTAATAAGTCCCACTTGCTTCCTGGTTTGGAGGATCCGTGCCCTTGCTGGACTTCGTAAGAGATACAGAAGATACATTATTTACGACATTGGCGTTTCGCATTCGCTTTTATTATGCATTCTCGTTTCGTCGACTTCAAAGTCGACTGAATTAAAATTGAATTAAATGTTTAACAAAATCGTGTCGCGGATTTGCTTGTTTACACACGCGGAATTATTGTGGAATTTATATCGTGGTGGAAACTCTCGACCTCTCTACTTGGAGGATGGTTTCGTAACTTTTTAAGTTAACATCCATCTCTTAGTGGTGAACATTAAAGTGCATCGGTCGACGTCGAGCGTCCGGTGTTTCTACGTTGCGGACGCTGTGCTGCAAGCTCGTGTACGGTGTACGTATATATTCGCGGCCCCATTGCCGGCTCTACGACGGAAATTTCCGTGGACGGTACCCACGAGGAAGGTAACGGTAACGGAAATGCTAATGCGCGCCGTCCTGGCCCCGGAAAACGCCCCGGCAAAGGAACGCATTCCCCGAGCGAGCGAGGAGATGTTCGTGAACTGCGCGCCCTCGAATACTATCTCATCCCCTAACGACGCCAACGACGTACCCCGACGGCGTATCCCGACGACAGCGGCGACGGAATTGGTGACTCGTTATTAAACGACGTCGAACCATGAAATTCGCGTAGCGACGAGCAAAACGCGTCGCGCGCTGTAATTTAATGAAGGTCCGATTTATATATATAGGTATATGTATATACATATATGTGAACCAAAACTACCTACATATTCGCAAAGTGTACACATAACGTTTTAGTTGCCATAAAATCATTCATGTTCAGGGAATAGTTTGAAGAGCAAGTAATGAGAAGTTACACCGGAAGGTACACTAGAAGTTAATGAGAATTTCTAGTAGTTTTTTTTTTTCGATGCTTATTTCGAGATTTTGCAATTTCATTACTCCCGTAAAAGTATAAGATCTGGTTGAGACAAATTCAAAAATATATCATTATTATATTTCTTCTCTTGTAACTTATTTTGTTAGCTCGTAAAGAACCGCTTTATTTTTAGACGCTGATTTTGCATAAATTTCACATTAAGGGTTCGACACTTTTGTGGAAAATTTTACATTATATAGGGAATCTGTCATTAAAACTTAATGCGGTAGAAGAATTATTTTGGTAACAAAATCTAAAATTATTCACGGCCATTTGCTCTCACTAGCTTGACGACTGCCGTTAACTTTGCTGTTTACACCATATGCACTACTATATAATTATACTGTAAGAGTAGCCTGATTGAAAGGTAGCATTAGGTTCCTCTTACGTCGAACACATATGTTCTAAGCAGGTAATGAGCAGCTAGTGAACAATGAGCTGCTTGCAAATAGTAGGTCTTATGCTTAGTTCTGTAGACATCGTCTAAATCCAGATCGATTAAACGGCCGTATTTATTGAACGCGAGTCCAAGTGCATTTTAAATTAGTTTGTTACAACATATTAAGAACTTAAAAAAATCATAATTTTTCAATTTTAAATCAGATTTTATCAATCTTATTTTGTACTGGTTTACATTTTGTTTTCATTTGATTCTTTTGCATGCAAATGACGCTTAAAATGAAATCAAACGTTTATCAAACCAGAAAATATTTTCGAGAAAAACAATACGCGGTTTATGACATGATCCATTTGCTTTATTTATCAGCATTTAACGAAGAAGCCTGAGCAATTGATTTTTTGATAAACACGGTTTTTATAAATGCACATCTTTAAGGATGTAACTAACTGTTTCATCTCATTTCAATCATTTTTGTTTTACTTATAAAAGTATCTGCTAATTTTGTGAAAAATTATTTGCAAATTAGCAATTGTGAATTATTTCCCACGAGATCATGAAGTTAACGAGAAGACAAGTATCGTATAAGTTGGCCCTTCTTGCTGGTAACGATGATCGATGACGCTCAACAAAATTGAAGCGCTGACCAACGATACTTGGTCAGCACTGAGCTTATCTAAAAGCGATGATTACTGCTCCGTTCATAATCAAACGAGAGCTCGTTTAAACCGACAGGGAACACGTTTTGATAAATGCGCGTCAATCGAAACAACGTGCTCGACAATAAATTGTTTTAATGGATCGATATATAATATTTGTTTATGGAACGGCCGACGTTTGCATAATGCATGGAAATCCAGTGTATTTAATGCCGAATGGCATCGCTAATGGAACAAATATGTCGGTCGCTTTTAAACGCGACGCGCCTTTGACACGAATTCCGTGTACGCATCAGCGACGGATATAATGCCGCCGCTGATATCAGAGTTTCCTCCCGCGGTTTGCATAATTAATCTGCCATTCATCGAAACACCCAACGCAAGTCCGCGATGTTATGCCGCGACTTTTCCGGAGCATAATATAGTTATACCGGTTCGCGAAGCTAATTTTTAATGCGCTATCCTCGGCCGGTTTCGTTTTTTGGCGTGAATAGCTTAACTATAAATAAAGCTTTCTTTTTCAGAGAGACAAAAAACTAAATTAAAAATTTTGTTTTAAATAAATGACCTGGAATCTCGAATCGCCCGACTAAAAATACTCATCGCGAACATCGAAACCTCAATTTTTTAAGTAAGTATATTAACACGTTGTCTGCCGAACTATTTTTGTATAGCTTGTAACTTACGATAGTAGAATTTTCATTATTATAAATATATAGTGATAAAATATTGTAGTATGATTAAATAAAACTTACAGCTGTTTATGTCATTCAAAATTTTATATTAAGGTTATTTATTTTTTACAAGTGTTTAAAAAAATGTTGATACCAGGACGCTACCGAAAAGTCAAACACCGATCACAGGTGACCAGTGTGGCAATCAACAAATTTTTCAGATATCTCGGTCGTTACACATGTATATAACGCTGTTACCAAAACTATGAAATTTTACAAACTTAACGTACGTGTTTCAAATTATCTAAACAAAGCTGACACATATTCTGACATTGATTGCGCATGCAGCTCGTTGTCGGCAGTAACGCATTGAGAACGCGGCGGCGCACGACGGCAGTGACGGCGCCGATTTGCCCCGAGATTTATAGCTAGCACTAAATATCCGCGGCTCGGTATTATTATCGACTTTATTACAAGCCCCGGATGCGCCTCCGCGGCCCGCGCGCGATAGGGTTAACAGAAAGAGCGAGCGCTATTTCGCTCGTCTACGCGTCGTATTTCATCCCCGGACGCCATTGACGCCCGGGCGGGCGTATTATTCGCCCGTGTTGCGTGTGTGTGTGTGTGTGTGTGGGTGTGTGTGTGTATGTGCACACGCGTGCTTGGCGTACGCATGCCGGTCGACAATGCGTCTGCGAGATAGAATACGCTGTTGTCTCCTTCCTTTTGAAGACCCTGGCTTTTCCACCGCGCGACGTTTCTTATCGCGGCTGTCGTGAGGCGCGACGCGGCTGATAGTCTCGCGTCTGTGTGAGCTCGAGAGATCCCGACGTGTCTTTTTCCTTCTCCTTTTCGTTTCCTTTCGAATCCGTCATGCTCCCAGGCGCTCACGCGCGCGCGCACACTCCTATTATTATTATATAGACACAATTATCCGACGAGGAGGACTCTGCCTTCTTGAAAAATAAGGATTCTTTGTGACTCCTCGCCGCGGAGATTACGTTCTAAATAGAGCCTATATGTTCTTTGACATCCCGTATACAAACACGTGTGACGTACGGAATTTTTTGCAGGGTGGCTTCGATAAGAAGCGGTTTTGAGATTCACCGTGCAGAACAATGGCCCTCGCGAAGAGAGAATCCTATCGTCGGAGCGTCGGGAATCGCAAATAGAACAGCACAAGATCGCGCACAAGGTATGAAATCTTCTCCATTATGCGCCGTTGTGCAAGTCATTAGCTTAAAACGACGAGCGAGAGATTTTTTCACGCCGAGAGGCGGCTAATCGAGGATAAACGGGTACGTAATTAAAACGTGACTTGTCAAGTATCGCGATAAGCGCAAAACGAGCGGCTTGATCAGAATGTGATCAAGCGAACTAACAGGCGCGGGCAGTTACGCCGCCGCTGTTTTCCTCCCTCCCGTCCGGAGATCTGGAAAAGAGAGAAGTATGATCGCGCCACGCGGATCCGACGGTTTCTTCAATTATCCCCCAGCAAATTAATCACAATCCAGTATTTAAAATCTTGAAGACGAAGGGGCGCACCCTGTTTTTCGCTCCTACTTCCATCGGGAGAGGCGAGAGGGTCCCTCCTCCCTAGGCCTTCTCTCATCGTCTCTCGCGAAACGACGAGATGAGAGTCAAGGTTGCCAAGGTTGCGCGAATGCGATCGCGACGAACTTACGAACGAAGGGGCGAATATGCATTCGTTTATCGGCGGCTGTGTGTATATGCACGACGCTCGTCGAGCAGCAGCTATCAACCGGCGGTCGGCCGCGGAAGACGCCCCTTTTTGATTATTCATCGACGGTGGCAAAGGAGAAACCGCAGGGACAGGGACTGAGCCGAAATGATTTCCGCGCGCCGAGTAAAGGACAAGGAGCCGGGCGGCGCGCGCGCGCGGGCGACGGGCGGAGAAGGGCGGAAGCGAGAGAAAGAGAAAGAGAGGAAGAGGCGCCAAGAACGAAGTGAAATTTATTCGCGTACAAACGGATGTAAATTTATTTAAATTGCGCGATTTCGGGAGTGGACGAGGGGGAGGAGGGGACGGTCGAGGCCGATGGGGTTTATTGCGGCGCGACGGGAGCGGCTCTATTTGCTTTATCACTGCGCGGGACAAGGGATGGGCGTGGAGCGAGAAGGACTCCATTTTGCGGGAAATTAAAAAGTCCGCCGGCCTTTCGTTTAGGTCGCGCTTTTCAGAACCGAAACGCGAAGCCCTGCGGGCCGGTCCCGCGCGCCTCGATATCGTATCACGGTGACCGAATATCGCGCTGCGACCCGGAAGCTGAACGACGATGGCTCCGATGTTCGGAATGTAACGTTAAGCACTATACGTTGTAGATGGAATGCATTTTCTATTTTTTTCCCCTGTACAAAAATACATCTGAGATAATTTAAAATATCACGGTATCGGGAATTAAGCAATCGTGCCGATATTTTTCCGTGGGAATATTTCAATCGCTGTGCGTACCACAAGTTTTCCACTTGAGAATTAAGTATACTTAATGTCGAGCCATCTAAAGGATATTTGTTGTGCGTAGAACCGGCATTTACGCTTAAGTAACGTAATTGGTTTCTCGGTAAATATCAGTAAGTGCCGATCAGCGCGTTCTACTTTGCGTAGAGACATCGACGAGATGAGAAAAATGCGAGGAGCGGCGGGTTATCGGTTTCCCCGTAAATCTCGATTCGTCTCACTTTCACGGGAGGCGCCGATAGGATTGCGCAACCGGTTTCGTGTGCGTCGATTAATTTCGATTCGATCGCCCGGTTAGAGAGCTCGGTATTTGCTATGCTCTCATGATGCATTACGCAACATTTTGTGACTATATACGTACATCGGACGCTTAACACGGCCCCTGAATAATTACCGTATCGCAAGTGCACGTGCATACGTGGTGTCTCGTGCAATCTCGCGTTTCCCGATCAATTTAGCAGTATGCTGACGGAAAAATAATAATTCTCCAAGTAGTGAAGTAGACAAGTAGTGAACATTTTTACAATTTAAACGAATAATCTCGGAAATAAAATTAAGAGGTTTATTTCGGCGTTTCTTTGCGTTCTCCATCATTTCAAAATAATCTATCTATATATTACGGCGCAGCACGTAATACGCATTTATTAACAAGGAACATGTTACAATTGTCCAGAACCGATTTGATTCTTTTTGAAATATGTTAAACACAAAAATCTAAGAGACATATCGTTTTTTATACATCCCAATTTTGGATAGTTGCGCCATGTCCCCCTAATAAGATGTTTTTTATCTTCTTTATAAATTGGTAATATTTGATAATATTTTGATAAGACATACGTATAATAGATGCAAGCATTAGACATTGACTATCATCGTTATATAGATCATCGTTTGAGAGAGAAGCATATCACGTGCGATCTGAAGAATCTCTTAGTACTCCGTATGTGTGCGTGCGCTTCGCTCCACGTTCGCGCGCTTCAGTCTGACCTTAATTAGATTCGTTGCATAGGAGCGGCTTGCATGCATCGTCTTTAAATACTCGGCGCGCGTAACGAGATAAGTACTCGGGCTCGCAGACCGGACGTGCAATCGAGGCCGCTTGATTATCTCGTTACTTAACGCGCAACGGACGTGCACTTTCGCCGAAAGACATTGATATGTACGCGCGTGTATCGATATTACTAATGGATGCCCGACTCCGCCGACTACATTGTAACGCTCTGGCCGCGCGCGTCCGCGCGAGAGGAAGTCGTCCTCGTTGTCGGAGGAATAGTAAACGCTATTACGATGGATATATATGTACATATATATATATATATATATACATAAAACGAGACACGCGCGACTCGATTGTTATTTTGTTGCGCCGCTAGAAGAACCGGTAATTCGAGTTCCAGACGGAATCCATTTCATGCGAGCCCTCGGCGAACGAATTCGTATTAATTGACGTCAGCTCTCGATAGAGTGCTCGGGACGCGTTATGTTAATGTCCTGTAAAGTGTAAACTGGGAGCCACACGAGTTCCGTTTGACAGAGGCTAATGGAGATACGGGGGCTAATGAGGATTAGCACATTAATGGACATTTGAAAAATTGCAAGAGTCGCAAGGAAAATATTATTCATGCTTGTGTATGTGTGAGTGTCATGTAAGTCATGTTTTGAAGAACATGAAAACGAGAAGTCAGCGAAACACCAATATTTTGAAGCAAATAATGTAGGTATTCATTACAAGAAAGTAGGTATATGTACACCTCTCAGTTAGGGATTCATTCAAAAGAGATTTTCGGAGAGGTGCAAGTAGAAGGTATCTGTACTCATGAATATTTCATGAATAGGCTTGGAAAACTTTCTTAGTCATAAAGTTGATATCTACAAACTAGCGGCACAGAAATCTCGATCTTCGGGAAAAGCGGACCGGAGCTGCCATATAAGATGAAGGGAAGCGCATTCAGACGTGAGCATCTAGATTCGGCTAGGCGGCCAACGTCGAAACGGCCGTTTCGTCTGGACGTCCACACAGGATCGGTGAAATCAAAGGACCATCTCTCGCGAGTTGGCAACCCGGTGAAGAATAACGATTCCTTCGGCCTTGCCAAACGTGCCCTTCCTCCATCGCCCTACCTCCTCCTCTTTCTCCTCGTTCTCCCCTGCTCCGCACTCTCTCTCTACTCTTCTCTCATTCCTATATTCCTTCCTCGGACGGACTCCGGATTGGTTGTCACCGCAGTAGCCTCAAAGTAAATGCGCTCCTCTTATTATTCGGACAGAAGATTTAAACGTGGCTCGCTCGCGCATGAGTTATGCTCAAAAATTGAGGTTACCATAGAGAAAGAGGCTATACCTCCTCTCGACCCGCGGGTCTTCTTCCTCCTCCCCGCCCCCTCTCCCTCCTCTTTATCCTCTCCTCAACTCTTCCCTCGTCGGCTTCGCTCTCTGCCTTTGCTCATACGGACGGGAAGCTCATCTTGCTTTTGTTTCGACGATATATTTTCTCTTCGGAAGAGAGAGCCCTCCTCCCCGGCCCCTCTTCTCCCCTCTCCCGCTTCTCTATCAGCCGCTTCAATCCTGTCCGCAGCGCGGAGGGTAACTCGCAGAATCTTCTCCTCGGGATTTCGTGGATTATAATAAATGCGTATGCAGTAGCCGGAGGTATAAACCGTCGAGTGGTCCTCCTTTTATTTCTCGTCCTCTTGCCTCTCCTCTTCGCCTCCTCATCATCATTCCCCTTTGCTGCCATCGGTTGCTTTCGATACGTCCGTTCGGAAAGACGACGACGACGATGGCATGAAATAATTCAATCCGACGAGCGACATTTCGTTTCGAGCTAACTCGCTTCCTAAGGATAAAACGCGGCGAAGACTCGCTGCTAATTCATCGGCGTACGTTGTTTCCAAACTATCAAGTCCATCCAACTATAACCATCTCTTCGCGATAAAGAAGAATATTTTTTACTCTCGATTCTTTTAAAATCATGGATGGAACAAACGCTTTAAATAGACAAGAAAGACAAATATTTTTTTTAGTCATTGTATTAATAATTAATATTTCAGTAAAGTTCAAACCTCGGTTCAAACATTGTAGAGAGAGAATTATTTTTGCCACGTTAAATCACTAAAATTTCTATTAATACAAAAATATGTAGAATTATAGCAATTGTTTTAAGAACTATTAAATTTATGTATAAATTTCCACTGCTCGTTACAAATTTTCTATCACTTTTTGAGCTATGTAATGTACCTGATTTTTTTTTAGTAACAAACATCACTTTTTCGAAACGGACTTTCTTCCGCGAGAATTCGACGATGTGATACAATCCTACAATCGAAATCAATTTATATTCCCATTCCAACATGTTCCCGCGGGGACCAATTATTTCTTTATCGTCGTGCTTTCGCGTCGTTCGCCGTCATGCAAAAAGAGTCACGTCAGTCGCGGACTCTTGTGTGAAGAAACATGAGAAAAGACAGGAGAGAAGTGAGGTCAGAACGACGGATGATCCTACTCTGTAAATATCGTTTGTATAATGGTTTTACCTACCCGTTCCAGAACTTCGATAATTAGTTCGAGCATAGTTTAGTGCTCCGTTTGCCCTTTCTGCCGCCTCCGTATCTTTCTTCACCAATGCAGTCTCTCTACCCAGCAGCGGTCGAGTTAACGTCACGTTCAGATATCCGAGTTGCTTGTCGTCAACAAATAGGTCTAAGACTGCGTATAAGGGCGTTTCTAATAATGAAATGAAATATATCGGGAGTATAATGCAATAAGGCCTTGCAATATGAATTAAAAAAAATCGTCCGAAGTAATTCTAATTTAATCTCAATCGTATTATTATATAAAGGTGCAACGTGAAAAAGTTTAAATTAAAATTTAATAATTTAAACTTCTATTAGACGAAAAGTATACTGCGATATATGGAAGTCTATTATTAAGGAAAACATAACTTACAAAAATCAAAAATTAAAAGAAGTCTAAAAATAATCAGCCTTTTTCTGGAAAAAAAATTTCCCTGTGGATTTCTGTGAATCATTATTAGAATTCTGAGCGAGGCAACTTGCTTTTCGGGTATTCCGATTTCGTAAGCTAATTTATTTCACTTTACTTAACACAATCAGTTCGACGAGCCAAGCAGCAGATGACTGAACCATAATCGACGAAATTCCGACGCGCACAATCGGCGACACGCTCGATCTCGGGATCAGTCGCGGCCGATGGACGGATTGACGTCCCTGCGAAGCCGGCGTTTTACTTCCGCCGCGAAAAACGCGTCCATTAATCTCTAGCGGTGGGCTCAAACCAGGCGTTACTTACCTACCTATCAACCTGGCGGTAACCCCGCACGTTCACCATCGGGCATACCACCTCGGTTACTCGAGAGAGAGAGAGAAAGAGAAAGAGAGAGAGAGAGAGAGAGAGAGAGAAGACGGCGGAAACGCTTTTTGTCAGCGACCGGCGGTGCGATTAAAACTTTTATAATGGCGATCGATCTCTCTCTCGTTTCCGCGCACGTATACGCAATCTGCCGCAATAGCTGTGTCTCCTTGTTTTTCCATTTTTTTTTCTGGCATTGTCAAGCAGACTCGTCAAGACTGATCGACTTGTTCCTCTCGGACCGATCGGACGGCCACGGTTCCGGTGTCTTTCGCGGTGTCATCTCGCGGCTGACGTAACGTGACGAATCTTTGACAGCCTCTGCTTTTCGTGGAAACCAGGATAGCGAGCAAATGCCTTTAGAGCGTAACTGGATTGTTGTCACACTTACAAGTGTAAGGTTTGCTTTGTTCTCGTGACGATACATTGCGATTCGCTTAATGCGGGTTTATAGGATTTATCCTTGATTCTCATGCTGGATGAATCGTCTAAAGAAAAGTCTTTGGACCAGTGAGTTTCTGTTTAAGTGTAGGTATCATCAAGAGTGGATTAATTACAGTTCTACTGTTTCGCTACTTCTTAACTTTCTGCACTTGAATTAGACTAATCATGTATGCCAAGTCAAATATGAATGTAATATTATTGGTACAGTACGAATTATTACATTAGTCCAAATCTTAATTTTTATCGCTCGACATTTAAACAATCGAAAAGAGGCTAAATTCGTCCTTTGCCAAAATCCGTCGGGATCGTCGTCTTTCAATCGCGCGACATAAATCGAATGGTTTTATCGCACGTCGGGAATTATCGTCTTCTCCTACAGCAGCAGCTTCGTACGAAGCCGAAGATCACGTCGAAGATCCTTGCGTGAGAAACGCAAACTGCAATTACGGCAGGGCGTGTGCGCACGACATTTTGCATCCTTGGTCTCTCTCTGCCTTACGCTCCTTTCGTTCTGCCTTTCTCTCTCTCTCTCTCTCTCTCTCTTTCTTTCTCATTCTCTTTCTCCTACGGCTGCATCAGCACGAGAAAGTTACGGCGACACGTATGAACGCGCATTTATAACGCACGTTTGCGCACACAGCCCTGCCGTGCATACATGTCGCTTGGTCATCTCTCTAATGGCAGAAGGACGAAGATGTCTGGAGAGCGTCGAAATTGATTACGAATCTTGTGAAATTATTTTATTGTTACTCACGTGAAAATTTGTGCAAAATTTTTAATTGGTTTCGGATAGATGATAATTGTATAAAATTGCGAAGAAAGATATTCAAGAATATAACGACGTAAAAATTTAAAAGATTAAAATTTTAATAATTCTTGAAGACTCCTTAAGATTTTAGAAGTCTGTGTTACTAAAGATCCGAGAAACCTCGAAGACTTTGAAATCAATTTTAAGGTTTGAAAAAGTGACAAGTTGAGGAACTTACGATGGTAAGATCTCAAGATCTGAAGATAAAGAATAGAGGATTTAAAAGTCTTATCTTCGAAGTTCGAGAAACCGAAATCCAGGAACTTCAGAATAACATCACTAATTCAAAATATTTTAAAGTCTGCAATTTCGAACTTAAAAAATTCAACGTTGCTATTTGCTTTTAGTATCTTATTTCTAACGACGATTCAAACAGCTTTTCTATTATCTGAGCAATTAATCGAACCTAAATTTGTCCGAACACCGATGTGGAATCGAAATTTCGAGGATTTATTCAACGGTGCGACCTAACCGGCACACACATTCCCATATGTGCGCACACATGCGAATCGTGTATCGCTCCGCGGGCGGCTGGTCGCAGACATGGGCGCTACAAATGGGCGGGCCAGCCCGTGGTGCCCTCGGGTCACAAGGAGGAAACGCATAGCCCTGCCGGGGCCCTCCGCGTGCGAGAAGGACACGAGAGGAAGAGCCGGAGAATGAGGGACAGGGGGAAGAAAGAAGGTGATGGCCGGAGGTTGGGGGAAGAGGACTCGATGGAGGAAGGTAGCAACGTTGGGATCTCAGAGGGGGCGAGGAAGGAGAGGAGGTGGAGCGCCCCGAGGTAGAGGAGGCCCTATCAAGGTGAACCACTTACACTTTACCGACTGGATTACACTAAGCGATCGAACCCGGGGCCCGGCGTAGGGTCCCGGTTGCGTGCAATCGCCGGCGCTGGGAAACCGACCGACCGACCGACCGACCGAGAGCCGGGCCTGAGCGGGGCCCCATGACGAAGCCGCGTCACGGCCCCGGCGCGGCGAACCCGTCCGCCACGGACCATCGTCCGCCAAGGTGGACCATCGTCCGTCAGCTGATGCCGGCGGACTGTTTGTGCGGAATCCTTATCCGGCGCTGCGCAGATCGAAGATAAAATAGTTTATTGCTTAATCGTCCGGGCCGGCCGCGCGCCGGTTCA
The DNA here is from genome assembly GCF_030848805.1 of Temnothorax longispinosus. Lineage (NCBI taxonomy): Eukaryota > Metazoa > Arthropoda > Insecta > Hymenoptera > Formicidae > Temnothorax > Temnothorax longispinosus. The sequence continues at coordinate 19,654,576 of NC_092358.1, forward strand.
CGCAATACCCCGACACGGGGTTATGTCCAGTGACAATAATATAAAAGCCGCGCTGTCGACTCTCGTCCTGAATGACTGTGCGCTTTATTGAGAATCGAACGTCCCGAAAGATCTTGCGAGATCGGGATAAAGGAACCGACGTTACGTGAGCATATTGTAATCCTGAATTACTATCTCGTATGACGCGTGTATTCGACACTTAAATATTGTTGCTTGCTTTCTGCAGTTTTTTTATTCAGCTTAATTCTTAACGAATTAAGATATCCATACATATATCGTTACATGTGTGATGTATGACAAAACATTCAAAAGAATTTTTTAAGCTGTAATAAAAATAGATTGCACTCTTACAAAGAGTCATTATTTGATAATTTTACTATTTCACGGTTTTGAATCTTTGGACGAGGGAAATTGATGCGGAAGAGCAAGATCGAGCTCAAGGAAGCTCAAGGTAACGGTAGGCTTTTACCTGTGTCTCTCCCGTTAGTTGTTATACGGTGGCAGGAACGGATCACAGGAAATCTCGTGGTGTTTTACGAGCGGGACAGTAATCCCGTACACAATCTCACATACGCGGAGCCGGAAAATTAGATGTCGCCGACTGTCGCATTATTTCGTGATCCGCCACGTCCAGAATGAACAAAAATTAACTCGCATTCGTTCTGCTTAAATCTGGGTTATATTATTCAGTAACACTTCCTTAATCCCGATATCTATTGCTCTTATACGTGAAATTTATATGCTTTGTAACATCTGTATTTTATGATTGCTCTCCACAACAGTTATATACTTTCTTTTTAATTATTGTATAATATCCAAGATTTCTGTTTTACTAGGAATTAATTTTCTAATCACATCTTAGCAAGGCCGAAGGCTTATTTTGTGCAATAAGATACACTTGTTACCACTTTTCATGCTTCACTTTATTCTTTCATTTATTTTACTTATCAATGTAATCAAGGAAATTTTCTTCTTCAGCTATATCGTCTCTCGATAGCTCATTGGGATCGTTTGATAGCGAGCGAAAACACGAGATCTCGTTTGCGTCGCAGTTTAGAACAAGAATCGCATCCCGACCGTCGGCGATTCGCTATAAATTCCGCAAACGATGGGGCCGAGGTAGTTTAAGAAACGGATAAACAGATGCATTCATTTTGTCGAACGAGCTATTCGAGCTCTAATCTGGATCAAGGTGAAGATACTCCAACGCGGTTTAATTCGCCGCATTTACGTTAAAATGCGATTTTCGTCAGTAATCTAATTAAAAATTAAATTAGCAAATTTGAGATTTAAATATTTTCTGTGCAGACAATAGATTTGTATAAAAATATATACGTATGACAAGAACATTTTATAATCATAATTGTTAATGTTGCATCTTTAAATAAAACTATATATTTTAGTTAGAGAGAGAAAGAGAGAGAAGGGAGAAAGAGCTCTAATATCAAACAAATAATATTGTTTGCTATAAACGAACTAAAAACACATACTACCAAAGAAATAAAAAAATATTTCACGCGCGAATATATGTATTACAAATGTACTAATGAATAAAAAATATTAATTTAAGGAAATAAAATTTAAAATTAACATTTAATCTTAATAGGATAAACATATAATTGCGTCAGAGGCGCGTAAAGGACTCCATCCAACCAGTTTACACCGCGGTACATTTTTTTTACTAAGCTGGAAGTTAATCAAACACGTGCCAATTAACGTGGTACAACTGATTTATGTAACCGACGAGATGTGTTTGTTCGCGCATCGGAAGCAAGGTTCGACGTTCCGAGTACACGCAGGCAGACCGCGAAATCTTGTAGCGAGGCAGCGGCATCGCGAGTAGAAATCCACGGAGCGTATGCAGACGTAATTTATCTTCCAGAAATTGCCGTCGCAACATTCCGCTTGATAAATCCGCAAGTCGCTTTACGCGTAAAGACTTGTCTACAATAAATGCAGGATTGCTGCAGGACGCGAAGTCCTTGCGGTTTAGTAATTCTTACAGCGGAAATTCGTAAAAATTCTCTTCTCCACTTTAAAATTTTTAACGATTAAAACGATTGAACGTTACGCATTAGTGTTACGAGTATTATGAGAGGTAATCGAGCAGGTTATTGAACATAGTCAGACGCGCGACAGCGACGGTAGCGGGGATTACAGGGGTAGACGCTCTTTTTGCAGCCGCTCGTTTCTCACGTTATACGTCGGCATGCTCTTCCACACAACTACTATATTAAAGATATCATGTCTTTGGATCGGTTTGACCGTTCGACGCGCAGACAGAGAACGAGTTTTATCCACCGTGCTGGGAGAGAAACATTTCGAATCAATGCGGAACCACCGCTCGAGATACTTATTTATAGTTCTATGGTTAATTTTTTATTTACAGCGTGCTTGATTTTTTTTTTAATAATGCTTCACTCGATGATATATTATGATAAATTTGGAGGCTGTCTTTTCGTCAAGAAAACTTAACTCGATATCAATATTAAAATTAAATACTTAAAAAAAAGCCAATTTTTAAAATAAATTGAAATAAAATAATTAGCTTTTAGCTAATAGCTCATAATAAAGAATAAATAGATAATAAGCATTTATTGCGTGTAATAATGTTTTCCAAGGAAATTCGAAAAATGTATGAAATTTCATGTTTATAATTTGGATTAGAACATCCGTAAATTAAAGTATCTTTATATTTGTACTGTTTTATTGCAATTTATTATACTTTGCTATATATAATAATCCATTTTGTAAACATTGCAATTTACGTTCCTAAATTTTACATGCTAAAGTTAAATTTTATGTGTAAAGTTAAATATTTGATTAAATTCCGAAAAGCAGCGTGTTTCAGAAACAATCAAATGTGACAGCATATAAAAATCCTTGCTTTTTTAACTAATTTTGAAATTTTTAAGTAAATGGCAGTGTAAAATTCGCGAATACAAATTTTACTGTCGATACAATGATCTATATTAAAGTTCATATTTCGTTATTAATGAATTCGATTATTAAGTTATCCTGTTTATTCGACGTTCAAGTATTGAAAACATGAATTTACGAAATTACAGAAGCGTGCGTAGATTTCGCCTCAAATGCACGTTGCAAAGTTGAAGGCTACACAGTAGCAGAGCATTCGGAGAAAATTTCAAGGAACAACTTGGTTGTAGTGAAAATGAAACAACTTAAATGAAGTCGAAAGTTCGCGTACGAGAAGAAGGTTTATTCGCAAATTGAACTTTAAGATACTTAGACAACACTCGCGCAACACCACCGATGGCAACACTGCAAGCAAAGATTTATGTTAAGTCAACAATTTAAAGGCGCTATGCATTTTCCAGAAATCTCTAAAGAGTTCTTTCCGATTTTAATAATAACTTTGTAAGAATTCTCCTCAATATCGATTCAAATAATCATATTTGAATCACTTCTTATTCACACGCAACTGCTTATTTTTTAAATATTTATTTAATAGTAATATCAGCGCAGATTTGTTATATTTAATTATGACTATCCATCATTCTAATGTGAAAAGGTAAAAGAAATTCAAGCATATAAGTATTTACGATAATTTATAAAATAATCGCTTTATTGTTTCGATTTACTATAAATTCCATTCAATGACGTAACATGATTATTTAACCAATTAATAAAAAGAATAGCATATAAATGTACTTATTGTAGGAATAAAGTACGTTAAGTTCTACATAACGCAGGAAATACAAAGATGGTATGCACCCTCCTTAAAATTAACTGAGCATTCAAAGTGATATTTTTGCTAATTAAATACCACATTTAAATACCAAAATTAAATACCACAGTAATATTATATAACGCACAAGAATATGAAGTAATCTGCGGAGCAATTATTTCTTGATACTTTGCGTGTCTCGAAATTACTCATGCATTCAAGCAGATGTCACTAATTAGATGACAAAGATAGCGCTAGCTAAGTATATAAGACGAAATGAAACGTGTAATGTAAAATGATTTCTTTAACGATTTCTCCTGCAACCTGCAACTATAACTTCGATCTCTCCCGAGATCGGATTGTATACCGACGCATGTAAACGACGAGTAGCGTGCGTTGCGCGTGTTACGCTACACGCGCGTCACTTCGGGTTGCATCAAAGCGCGTATATAATCGTCATCGTCATTAGAATGCATCTGACAGTTATGCCCCTTGTCTCGCGTGTACTTTATACACGCGGACGCGAACTACAGCCCGGAACGGCTCGAGATCTCGTGTGTAATTTCTTCAAAAAAATATGTCGGCTGGCCGACGGAATATTACGCAAAAATCGCCAATATGTTAGCGTAATTACGCGGCACTTAAATTATTTAATCGCCTGTAATAATAATAAAAACTCGTTCTTTATGGCGGTTGAATGAACGTCACCGTACCGGTCCCTTCAGCGCCCTAAAATATCGCGCGCCATCTTCAACGTGATGAAGCTGAAGATGAAGCAAGATGTTTCCGGTCAACTTCGCGTCCCGAGCCGGGCTGCATTAAAAACTGGCTGTTAAAGTCAGTAATTTTTGAATGAAAAACAAGTAAAATATACACATTATTTGTATTAATATACCTACAATTACTTACTCAATGTAACAACAAACCTCTCGTTTAATATTATTATTTTTTTTTAATAAACAGACGTTATTTGGTTAGTAAAACGTATTGCACAAATTAGATTCCGAGCGAGATAGTCTCACTATTTCGCCTCTGGCAAATTGACACGATAGTATAATTCCGCTTGCACAAATTTCTAGGTTCGCAATGAGAGGAATGAAAAATGTAACGAGGCACATTTTTTAATTTCTTTTTAATTAATATTACATACGTTAGTAGCAATAACTGTTAGAAGCATAAATTATATTTTTCTACGTTACTAAATATTATTACAATATTACTAGCACATATGACTAATTTATAATATGTTAACTCTGTACAAATATTCATAATAAACCAGCGGCATAATGTTATTAAAAATAGTTAAGCTAAAGTAATGAATTGGTCGACTAAAATGAAAATTAGCGCCAAAAGAAAATATCACGATCTTTCAACATCTATAGCGTGTATATTACTTGGTTAAAAATATTTTATCTATATCTCTGTTGTGTCCTTAGCATTTTGATAAGACATACTTATTCCCAATTTATTTATTATTCGAATTTGCCGAATGGCTAAAAAGCGATCATTCTGTTATTCCTACAGATGATGGAGGAGGATGAATCACGCTTGTCGTTGATCCTACCGTGCGAAGGGAACGCAACATCCACGTGGATGATACAAATATTGGGACCGTGTACACTCAATGTGTCGTGCAACACACATTGAGCGTGGATCAATACGTTAGTGTGCGTACGTCCGTTGCACGCCCGTGTAGTCATTGCGCCATGGCTACGAATGCTGCACGCACGTGTGGCGTGCGCGTGCACGGATACAAAGCTCAGTGCAGAAGCACGCCAAACATTTATACCTCTATTCATTCCCGTCTAGTTGAGGGTCGAGACCCTGACTGATGTCGCTTTCCGCCGTATAAATTGTTCCGCCGTTTTCGTTGCGCCTCGCGTTCACGAATGAAAGATTTACCGGATCTCCGACATGAAGCCACGTGAACTTTGTAATTAGGTTTAGCATTGAATAAGTTAGGTTCCCCAGTACCGCTAAATTCCATAGAGAAGATTACAATCCGCGCGAATGTTTTAAGTGGAGAGAATAAAATCTAATGTTTTCGTCGGGATTCGACAATTTTATGCACTTTATGATGTTGCGAAGCTTTCTAATGAAGACCAATGTGCTCGTTACGACGTTAGATTATGAATTCAATATTTAACATTTAAGCATATCTAATTATAGCAAATACTACAGCATCGGTGTTCATTTTCGTAGATTCACTTTTAGCGTATCTCGATTCCTTTTTTATTATATTTTCGATGCACCAGCGCGATGGTATATTACACATCGGCCATTCCAGTTACCACTTTTACGACCCTCCGCGATTTTTTCTATTTCCGCGCCACTCGTCTCGTTTCTCTCCTCCGCCTCTTACCCCGTTGTATTTTCAAGTGCTCGTAATTTACGATAACATTCGCATTGTTTCGCGAATACAATCGCGGCTCGTGTTCCGTGAAATGGGATCTGGCTTCCTCTCTTTCTCTCTCTGTCCCTTCCTCTCCTCGTCGCGCTCTCACGACATACATCAAAATAATAGCGCGCGATTAGACCGGAAGACATTATACCGGACAAAGTAGCGAGAGCGATGCGGTTCGACCGGGCTCGACGAATTATGCGATTATTTATGAGTGCGGTGGTGAACCGCGCGCTGAGAAATGCGTCGATGGAGAGAGACCGGACAGATTTTCGTAATACAGATCGTCTTCCTGCCACGTGGCACAGAGAGAGACATATATTTATAAATTGCTTCCGATGCGTGCAAGAAAGCGTGCGTTGCCTGCTTTGAATTTACGACTGCACGCTCGTGCAGTTTTGCCTCTTTCGCCGACGCTTTATTTTTTCAATGCGCCGCAAATAAACGTAAAATGCGTAAAATTTTGAAAAATATACCCCATGCGTTCTCCTCGATACACGAATTAGCGCGACGATTATACCGCGTGGACCTACAACCGCTCTCTGCGGATTTCCCCGCGTCAACATAAATTATTTCGTACATTTTCGGATTGAAGTAGGCAAACGTTTCACGATGGCTCGAGATGGGAGGTAATAACGCAATATTTAATCGCTTTAAACACGGCGTGCAAGCAATGGTAATGTCACGGCTTTACTATGATATCCGCTCTTTGCGTATGCAGCTTCATTTATTATAATTCTGTCCACATAGTTGATACAAAGCTGATATTAATTTCGACATAATCGGCAAAAATTTCATTTTTATTTCTCCGAATTTTATTCACAGCAATTAACACAACTTTCAACGAGAAACGAGGCGGGATGAGATAAATTATCAACCGGTGTGGTCCACGCAGAAAAAAGTACTCTTCAGTCGTGGGTGTCCTCCTTCCATCGCATGCCTCATAGGACCGTATGTTGAATTGCTTCCGATTGCCAGACAGGGCGGCACGCGTGCTTCACGGGCTGCTTTAAATTTACGACGATTTTTTCGGAGTCCTCCGTCGAGTCCCTGGACTCGTCTCTTCCCACTCTCGTCCCGTAAAACGCGAACCGTTAAACCGTGGCTTATTTCTCTCCCTCCGCGGAGCTCGCCACTTTAGCGTCTCGACGCCTCTCGACGCCACGCGGCTCTCTGGATAGTCTCTCTCTCCCGGCTGATTCTTTTTGCTCTTTCGCGTGTCGCCGAGCGTTGTTTTGTCTCTCGAGGAGAAGCGCGCCGATTTATGAGAACGACCCTCGAAATTCTCGTAAATTTCGAAAAGCACCCGATATTTGTCTTTCCGCTGGGTGAAACTAGACAGCTGGAATTTCCTTGCGGTTAAATACAGGAGAGAGAGCATCCTATCCGAGTGGATTAATAGTTGACACGGTAACGTCATTTCGACATTTCGAGCTATTAAGACAATGTGCGAGCTAAGGAATATTAAATTGTACGGAAGATAATAAAACTATTTCTCTCTACTGCTTATAATTTTATCCTCGGAATCTGTACGCGTCAGTAATTTTTCCTACATATACGCATATGTATACACACACAATTTCGTTATATTAGATTAATTAGATGTAACATATACATAGTATTAGATTGGACATCAAAATCTCTGTTTTATCCAAATAATTATTTTATTCATCTATTGAGTTAAATACCTCACAAAGCTTACATCATTTTTGTAGCATTTTATCCTTTAAAATGTTTATATAAATGCTGCCTGTAATTTGTTATTTCCTTTAATTATCTATTTCCTTTTTTCTGAGAAATGAGTTTGTCTTATTCTTTTATTTTATTTTGTTTCTTAATTAGCTTATTAATTGAACAGAAAAATTATTTCATATTATAAAGCTCTCTGACAAATATCCTCAAGCACGCATTAAGGAATGCTTTCTCGAATGCATCAGAGAAGACATCGTTGAGGGTCAACCTCCGTAGGCGGCCCAGAATAATTTCTATTTGGATCATTAGAAGACAAAACGTGTCCACGTATGTTCGGCGATGCTATCTCAACAACAAGATCGGTAAGGGACTGAAACGGTGTGTTGCTCGTGTAAACGGTAGACGTGCAGAGGAAGAAAGAGAGAAAGAGAGAGAGAGAATTCCACTACGAAGAAGCATCGGCAAACCGACCAGCGGGGCAGGTTCTCGCGGACCTCCGAAGGGAACGAGAGCGAGAAAAGGCAGGAAGGGAGAAAGAAAAGGAAGGAAAGAGAGAAAGGGGAGAAAAAGAGGAGGGATCGAGAGAGTTATTACGAACAGAGGTTACGTGCTCGTAACTGCGGAATATCGACTGTGTGTCGGGATCGGGCGTGTGTGTTTCGCCAAACCGAAATGAACCGTCGTGTATTACAAAGTCACTTTGTGATGTTTTTTGCTGCGATTTTCTGCTCGGTTTATAGAGAACCGCGCGGTTCGGACGCGCGCGCGGCGGGACGTGAATTCGCGCGAATGTGGGAACCCGTCCTCCGTGGTTTTGCAAGATTTGAAACAGTCATTACGCGGTTGATTCTGTACTGTTTTAATCAAAGTTGGATACCTTGTAAAAAGGTATATTTGCGAATTTATTAAGGCGAACGTACTAACCTACATGAAAGAGAGTGTAATTTTGGTTCCTGCTGCTTGTTAACACTTTGAAAAACGAAATAATTTAGTGCAAAAAGGTAACAGATTAATATTGCGGCAGCGAATATAAAAGTATAAAAAGTAAAGGTGCTCTACGTTTCGCATTTTAGAGAAATTAGTGTTTAAAGTAGTAAATGTTCGTCGTATCCATGAGGAGCTCAATGTATGTACATAAATGATTATGAAGTTAATAATAGCTTTAATCACATCTTTGATGACTGGATAATAACGTCAGTTTCTGTACTTTCTATTCATTCAGAATGACAACAACTTGTCGTACATTAGGCATTTTACCCGTAATTATACATTCTGAGGATGCATCTCTCACGTACTTGAACATATAATCTTTGAAGATTACGCATAATTATATCTTTCAGCATTGGCATTATAAATGGCATTGTGTTCACCCTAAGCAAATCTAAAGTTTAAGATCAATTGTTTTAGCGATTAATGTTTTAAATAAAGAAACTACGATTTTTATTAAATAAAAGTCCACTTTAATTGAGAAATATATAATCAAAATAAAAAATAAATATATATATTCCAAAAAGATTAACGATAATTAAATTTTATATTTTCTTAACAAAAGTCAAATTGTGTAAGTATAATTTAACTGTCAGAATGTTCTAAATTTTTTTACTTACACTCTAGGTGTCTTATAATTTATAATTTTATATGTATGATATTCAAGAAAATGTTTACCAATCATGAATATTTTCTCTAGAATATATATGCTAATGCAGAATGCTAAAATTGTGTGTAATATATAAAAGAAAATTACAGGTATGCTTATAAAATATATAGGATATTGACATTGCCCTGCGTATAGTACCTGACGTCATCGAAGAACGATTCCAATTATGCATATGTCAGAGGTAGCCCCGCAGGGCTTGATCGCGCGTTCGAGAGAGGCGTTTCTTGTCACTAACGCTAGATTCCAACAGACTGAGCATTTGTACATATATTATGATTGCCACGTCGATACGTACCGTTGGATTCACTCGACCATGAATTCGATGCATCCTGACAGGTATGCCGGCGACTTTGCGTAAGTACGGTAGTTCTAAAAAAACATATTTTCTTTGTAACATACACAGGCTAGCGATATATTGCATCAAACACATTCATTACGATATACATTATACTATTTCCCGATGAACTTGGATAAATTTAAATCGAGACAGAATTAGGTAGTTATTTAATCGTCGATAATGAAAATACTTCGGCTTATTTTTCGGTCGCATTTTGAGAGGCTGAAGAATCGTAACAAAAAGAAGATGGAGGATAAAAGATGAACGGAGGGAGGATAGGAGATGAAGTAGAAATATACAAATATGGGTCGTATCGTCGTATCTCGGAGTCGGTCGAGTTTATCTTTTGTCTTTCGCAGTCTTCAAAACTTTCATCTTCCTCTCTTCTCTTTCTCTCTTTTTTTTTCTGTCTCCCGCCTTTCCCTCCATGATTCCCTCCGCTGGCGCTGCCTCAATCGGGAATCCTCCGGTTTCTTATTATTCTCCCGTCGTGCGCCATTGTACACACCGGACAAAGCATCATGGAGACAGCCTTGCTTGCCTTATCCGCCCGAGATATTTGGCAATATCCGAATGAACGATCGACTGGAGAGACAACCTGGGAAGGGACGCGACGAAGGAAAGGTAGGGCGAATTAAAAAGAAACGCGCGGAAGAGATTGCATCTGTGCCGGAACGTGTAACGCCAGATTTCCGTCCAATCGTGAATCATTTTTGATCGCAAGAAACGTCTTTGTTTGCTCTCGTCAACTCTCTCTTTGGGGAACTCCGTGTAACGAATCTTCAGAATTAATTATCATATCGCATGATCAATGATGGAAAACTGGAGGTGGTGTCGTATTCAAAGCTTTGAATCTCTCAGATGCCACGTCAACTTCTTACACTCCAAGTGTGTTATTTTTAGCTCTTCTTACACATTTCTTGTCACTTTAAATCATGTCATTTAACACAATTGAACGTATCAACTTTTAATTTAATACGATTAAACGTGTAAAAGGACGTAATTTAACACATGAAGAAACATGTAAAAAGAGCTTCAGTGAAATGTGTCATCATTTTTAGACGTTTATGCATGTAAAAATAACACACTTGGATTTGCAGTGCAATGCCAAAACAATGTGCCTATTATATTGCAAACAAATTTACCTATGTGTACCAGCCTTTCGAATAAAATAAATTTTCTAAACATGAAATGGATAACACGATTGGGAAACTCGTCTTTCTTGATATAATAAAAGATATAAGATTCGAGAGATATAGACGTGTATTGCATATAAATACGAACTTGTGCATACGTGCAGGATTTTCAAGCAATGATTATAGATAATGATTCCTCTCGCAGGATATAATCGTCGACGAGACGAGGGGGCGAAAGGGACAGATTTTGGCCCCGGCCATCGGGTCCCACCGGGGGCGTGCGTCGGACCCCGGGCACGGCACGGCCCGGCCGCGCAGCACGAAAGGCGAAAAGTCATTCGAGGGAATGACGGAGATCTCGGAGGATGATTGCACGCTGAGGGACGCGTGTACGTGTCTGTGCGCGAGCGAGTGGTGTCTAATGAGGGCAGACCGCCCTGCAGGCGAAATGCAGGCGGGCCCCGAAACTCCGCGGGCCCCTCTCCCGGGCATGGCAGGCCCGGGCCAGGTATAAGCCAGACAGAAGCCGACGCGCGCGTACTCACGTATGCAAGAATGCCTTGGCTTCTCGGCCAAGTTGTAAATAGTTATTTGGAATGACAGTTGAATTTCGTCCGACCAGTAAATTCGTCGCGGGAGAGCCGGGGCAGCACGCAGCAGCCCTCCGTTCCGTCTCGCGCGACGGCCGCTCTCCTGCGTCGACGGCTCGCGAAATGCGCGGGGACGGGGCACGATGGACCTTCAATCCGGCCGAAACGCGCCGAGACATCTGAGCCTGTGTTGACGTGCGCGAGAAATGCATCGAGATCGTAGTCTCTCTTAATTTAATCTGCATAAATTATATTTTTAATAATAGAATAATTTAATCTTTAGCAACTGTACTCTAAATATATTTTGTTCGTTCATATATAATCGATATTATATCAATAGGACGAACTCAATTAAAATCATAATTGAAATTATTCGAAATCCTGTCTGTGGTGCATAAGTAACGCAGTCTGAAGAACATTTTGTTATTGTGAACATTTTTTGTTATTATATGACGAGTTTACTTAACACGTATTAATCATATAAGTAGAACATAATACAGTTTTACTTAATATATATCAATCATTAAAATATAATTTAAAAAAGGTAATTTATATTAAATAAAACTTTTTATAAACGTTTAATACGAAAGGCACGTATTAACTGTCTAACTGAAACGCGAACAAGGAACGAGGAACAAATAATCATCACATTTGTTTATTGGCACATTACGATGACTAAGTACCGTTTAAAGCTCGTTGTAAAAAAGGGGAGAGTGGTTCGTCGCGAAATTAACTGATTATTTCGTCGCAATAAAACGTGCCACAGCGCGGAGAATGACTCTGCATTTGTCGTTCTCATCGTCGCAATTATTATGGCGGAGACTGAACGAAAGAGAGAAAGAGAGAGAGAGAGAGAGAGAAAGGGGGTAAAAGAGAAAGAGAGAGAGAGAGAGCATATGTGTGCTCGAAAAGGAAACGACGTCTTAAATATCTTCACCAGCAATTATATTCTTTGAGAATGTTGAGGATATTACCCAACTGATGCGTATAAGAATGATGTCAGACCTCACCACAACCGGATACTCGGCAAACAAATCGGTAAATTAAGACCAAATGTTCGGAGAATTGCTACATATTCACTTATTCCACGTTAAACGACCCTTATATTTCACGTGAGACGGAGAGTTATATTTATCAGTGTAATTCAACATGTAGTATAATTCGTCCGTTTACATTTTCGAAATAGAAAAACGCAAAAGGCTAAAAACAATATTCGTTGTTTATCGAAACTCATTTTGAATAAATAAAATATGGTTGTATAGACAAATAAATTGTCTATTACAAATTGTAAAATTATATTCTTAAAATATAACTTGATAGTTTAATATATTCAACTTATACATTAACATTAGTAATGTGAGATGATGATTAAAACTGTAAGTTATTAATAACAGTGACAATGTCGATTGTCAATAATTTTAACAGAAGCATACGATACTCGAGAGTTATAAACGTGTAATATTTGCATCGAGAGCACAGCTGCAACAATAAGCATCGCACGGTTAATTCCACGCTCATTTGCGAAGAGAATGAATTCGAATTCGAACGTAGCTAATTCACGACGTTCGCGATTAATCGTCGACCAGCCGCGTGTACTCGCGAACTGGATACCTAACATAGGCGAACAATTTCTCCCTGCTGGAGATTATGCCGAGGTAGCTTATGCCGCGCGAGGAAGCACGTAAAATGTAACTGGGATGGAAGGAGAGCATATAAGGGGCGGGGTACATATGCCCTCTGTAAAATTCAGGAACGCGGAAACACGGTCTCTCCCTATAAAATTGTAAAATAATACCCGGCGTAAAACCCCCCCGATGGCGTCGCTCTAAATCCACTCGCGTTCACTCTCTCCCCCTCCCTCCCTCCTACCTCTCCTCGAAATCCACCCCTCTTCTCCAAAGCGCCTGGTCGAAATAATTGAGGCCCGTGTACCCCGCCCACGCGGCACAATCTCGTTATGATTTTATTACAGCTTACGAGCCGATTTCATCTCATTCGATGGCCGATTATGTATCGGAGGATACATTTTAATGGCGCATACATTCCCGTCAGACCCGATAAATGTTGTTACAACCCGGCGAGATCCGGTGGGCGCGAAAACGCATGAATGAGCTGTAAGAATTGAATATCCAGCGGAATGGCCATCTACGGCCGAATAATAATCAATTTCTGAACTCAAAAGTTATTTTTTTTTTAGTTATTTTAATTAATTTAGTGTTTTTAAGTGTTTTTAATAAAATATTTTTTATTTCTATTCTCTCCATTAAACTATGATATAGTGCAGAAGGTAAAAAATACGGAACTTCTTTTAAAATATTTTTCTTTTATATGTGATTGCATAAAAAATACAATTGACTTTTTTCTCACTCGATTTTCCATGTATGTATAATTTCCAGGACGGCGTGGCCCGAATTTACGTCCTCTTTCTACTGAACCGTCCAACTATAGTAAAAAAAGCGAGGATAAAAAAGGGTATAGGAAAATGGTGCAACGGTGTTTCCGTCGATAAGAACAAACGCTTCAAATGCGCCGGCCGTTAATTAAAAAGTAATAAGCCCGGCCCGCGGGCTTATCGATGGTGCGTTTAAACTACGGCCCACGTTGTTTTCCTTTAATTTCACCCAGTTTCGGACTGGAGCGTAATAATAATGTCTCGCGGAACTCACCTGCTAGATAACGGGGATTGGGGGGGTCGACGACCACGTTATAGTTATTCGCACTAGTTGCAGAATAAAAGAGTTAACTTCGTCTTGAATCAAGTAATGAGCGACTTCTTTTAGTCTTTTCATACAGGTGATTTTAACACTTTGACGAACGATTGCGAAAACTAAGTAAAACTGCACGTTTTTATTTTATTTCTTCACTTCGAAATGTATGAAACCGAAATCAAATCTGAAATATAGATATTTCCCGATTTATGACGCCGGTATTTCCGAGATCAACGAAACGATTTCACTTAACAATCAATTCAATGTACATACACATATATTCAGTATAAACGCTAATAATGACAGGGAAATTCAATTTTCCTGCACTCGCGTTTGGTTTATATTACAATAACACACAATTATCTACATTACTTTGTTAGAATGTCGATGAAACTTGAAATGTGTTTATCAGTAAGTTAAAATATTTCAACGATATTAAAAGTTAAAAACATAACGTCAATCTAAAAAACAGCATTAATCTAAAAATAGCTATTTAAAATTAGATGTAGCCGGCTATACACATTCGGATATAGCTGTCATTTCGTGAACTTTATATCGACGCATTAGCTTTTTGCTATGACTTGTTAATTACCGTGAATTTATTCTCCATTCGAATTTCGTGACTTTTAATTTAATTGAAGCCGTACAGTTCGTGGTCGCAACTAGAGAGCTCGACTGATATCATCACATAAAATATTAAATAATTTTGATAAATTAAATTTCAGGTTTCTGAATAAATAATATCAATTTTCAATTATCCATGGAAAGATTAATAAAAGTATAATTTTTAGACTCGAGCTCTTTAGCATATTTAAAATTTAAACTCTCTCTCTCTCTCTCTCTCTTTCTCTTCTTTTTTCTTTTAAAAAATAAATATTTTTTAAAACGTTAACATTGAAACAAAATTTGCTAAATGCCTAGGGCATTTTATATTGCGGAAATTGCGCGTGGCTCGGAAAAGAAAAAATCAATTTACGAGTTCCCCGAATATTCTCCATGCGGTCCCTAAAACCGACAAAGAAGAAAGGGGTTGAGAGGCGAAAAAGGACGAAATCGCCCGGTATGCAGTCTCGTCCGTCGTTCGTCGTTCGTTAGAGGTGACATGGTGGCTTCCTCGATGGATCCTGCAGGCAGCAGGGGGAGAGCTTCAAGTCCCGGTTTGATGAAATGGTAGCCGAGTAATTGAAATCTTGTGTTCCTTACCGAGTCGATACGACGTTTGTGGGGGCCTTATTCCTCTACCGTCTCCTTCTTTTCTCCCTTCACTTGCGTTCTCTCCTTCTTTGTCTTTTCACTCCCCTCCCTTTCACTCCCGTTATCTCCTCCTCCGAATTCTCCTGTTACTCATTCTCCCGAAAAGATATCGGGACTCGTTCACGTGTCACGTCCGTGGAACGCGAACGCGAGCAGGTAGGGCCCAGTCCTAAGTTACCGGCTCGAGACTATAAGCCGATTATATCTTCCCAAATATTGAGACGTGCCTCCTGTGGACCAAAACCAGCTTGACTCTCTCTCTCTCTCTCTCTCCCCGGGAATCTTGGCAACTCGCGATCACTGAAACTGGGGAGAAACCGAAGCGAATAGAACAGCGAATAATTATTGGAGGATAGGGCACGTTCAAGAAATGTAAATTAGAAGAGGCATATTAGAAAACGAAGCTCTGTTAGAAATTGCGATATTTTTAGCATGAATAATTATGTATGTAATTATGTGTTTTATTATTAATCATAATTTTAAGGTATATATTTTTTAAATTATTTAAATTAAGTTATTACGATCTGGGAGAACCAATATTATCTTTCACAATTATCCAATATATTGACATGATCTTTTTGTGTTAATGTAATTAGCATTACGTAATATATTTATCTTTCTAAATTATTATATGAATTACTATAGAAAGAAATTGTTCTTGAATATACCGGAAATGATTGAGAACTGATTTGCATAGCGTTTTAGCTTCTCGCTTCGAATCAATATCGAGATTCCTCGGCAACAATTCCGCTTACACCGCGTAAATTGCGTTTTTTTTTTTGTATTGACATGCAAACTGGTGGTGTAACTGGATTCCAACAAACCGGATCCGCGGAAAAGGCTTTTTCTCGGATTTCTCTCGGATTTTTCTCGATCAATGCCGCGCGGTAATTAAGGATCTCGGTCGCTTTAACTAACACAAAGATAATGTCGCGTTTGGACTTTAACTCGTCTTTCCACAAAGGAAGCCGCGGTTGCATCGGACCGCAAATTTTACCGGAAGCGCGCGAGCGATGACCCGTGCGTCACGTTAATTAGTATCGCGGGATATTAACGAGTTCCAGGAAATCGATAAGGACTATTGCCTCTTATACATTTTAGTAGTACGCTAAGGGAAGATAAGAGTGGAGACCTTTCGCGTAGCGTGTATGCAAATCGTAATCATATCTATACTCTTTTTACAGGTAGTCGCGAGATATCGAAGCTTTCTCCCATGCCGAGCAGGCAGAAATAGTCCCGATCGACGCCGGAAGCGGAATAGCAGCTTGCCCGCACGCGGTAGAGATACTGCAAGACAATAAATAAAAGGTACATCCGGAAAGATGTTTCATCTTTCCACGAAGTATTACTTTGATGAATGCTTCGGCCGAAATGATACATGCCTCGGCACGTATCTTACAGTTACAGTTATGAAACGCTGACATAACAACGCATAAAAGTTGCATAATAATCGCATATGAATATCTTAATGCAACATTCATATAACGAGAATTATACTGCCCTTGATTGATAATCCTGATATATAGTTATAGACAAAGATGTATCTAGCTGCTGAACTTCAATAAAGACCTTTTTCTTTTTCTTTCAATCCTTTGCATGATTCCTATCGACCAAATTCCACGCGGAGAAAGTTTCTAAGAAATCAGACGACCACTCAAGACGGATCCCACAGCGTGCGCACCCTTATCGCGTCGAGATTTTTTTAAGCTGGCACGACAACATATAACTGCCAGCAGCATGGTGCGGCGCTGACGCATTTCATTAAGCGGGCATTGATTCCTTCCTCTACCCGCTACCGAAATGACGAGGAAAATAATCGAGAGTCCATTAACTGCAGGAATATTCTTGATAGTAAGGTAGCAAATGCTTTATCGCGAAGAGAATTTTTAAAATATTCAATTCATAATTTTATTTCATGCAAAAGTTGCAAAATCTTAACATTCTTTTCTTCCGGAACAGTTAGCTTTACGTGTCAGAATTTGTTAAGAGTGCCGCATGCACTTAGCTAAGATTATATCTAATATGTGCATTACACATAGTACGATAAATATGTTCGCAAAAAACGTGTTAAAAGATTGCAAGATATTTTCCACACGTACACGTGTAAATTTTAGATATATATATATATTAATTAATCGTTAAGGCATTAATTGTTAACGTTAGTTATAAATTCACCGAGTGCGGAAAGGCGCCGATGAGCCGCAACGTGCTCGCGAAATCGAATGGATAAAAATCTCTACCACGAGCGAAACCACGGGGTATTTACTAAATCTAGGCGAATGTACAGGAGTTTCACGAGCGCGCCCCGGCGCTTAAATACTGTGGCGTGACATAATCCAGCGGGATTAACCGTGCTCTCGCGGGATTAACTCTCGGAGACGGATTGACGGTACTCGAGTGACTCGCTCTTTGAGTACGTTTGACCAACTCTGAAAATATTAAATTATAATAATCTATATCGCGGCGTTCTACCCTCGTCCACTTTCGTCATATTCCCGCGTCAGCTCGTTATCTCTTGTCATTTTCACACGAACGCTTGAAACATCGTCTGCCGTCTCCTTCGCGTTACGTATGCGGCACAAAGGCGCGCGTTTCCTCTCCCTCGAGGAAAAATCGCGGTTTTCATATTTTCATTGCTGAAAGAGCGTTGATTAACTTAAGTTGAAGTCTCGCGATTGGGACCCGCCAGGAAAATTATTCGAGATAGCGATCGTTAATTAAGGTTTATTAGCAGGAGCGAGCGTGGAAATCGAGCTGCCCGGCGAGCAATCTCGCGTCCTGTCAATCCATTTTAATTAATTTACATGTACACAATTATTGGAGTAAATTCCTGACGTAATGACTCGGCCGGTGCTGTATTGATACAGCATTAAGATAATTTACGTAATTTATCTCTGCGCATTGGAATATAACTCTGCAATTTAGAATTTGTAATTGATTATAAATCATTACCATCAATATCAATATTATCTTATATTATTATTTTATTTCGTTCATTATTATTTCGTAGCACTATCTATATTAATTATATTTCCTGCTTTATAATAAAAAATAAAATAATTACACCATCAAATTAGGGAGTCATGAAAAATACTGTAAACTAAAAATTTGGAGTTATATTTTTTTTATGAGTTATATTTTTTAAAGTTTTTCCTTAAGAAGTTTTTCATAAGTTTTCTTATGAAATTCCTTTGTTTTATAATTAAGATTAATTTAACTAACTGTTGAACTAAGAAGTGACATTAAAAGTTTTCTTATTTATTTTGCAAGCGGTAAAAAAATCGAGCGCGTGACGCTGCATTTTCGCGAGGCTCCTTCAAACTGAGATGACAATTCCCGTAAGAGGGAAGGGGAGGGACCCTTGGGCTTCAGATCCCCGGGCATCCTCCATCGAGAGAACTTTACCGTTTCTCCTCTCGCAACGTTCATTCGCGAACGTAACGACGTTAGTCCAGGGCGTAGCCGATGTCCCTTATCGGGACCGCGCGTCCGCTCTCTCTTCGTAAGGACGGCGATCACGCACGCATAAAATAAATGGCTCGTAATGGAATTTCGATCCGGCGAAAAAAAAAAGAAGGGAAATAAAAGACAGAAAAACGGGGGCCGTTCGCTCTCGCGGCGATAGCGGTTAATTATATCGGGCGGCGGGGGGAAAGGCCAGAAGTGGGGGGATATGTTACGAGTGTATTTTATCTGCGCGGGTGAGAGCGGGCCCCGGGGTAAAAGCCCCGAGTGAGCCTTGGCCAGATAAGCGGCTGAAAGCTTGCCCCATTAAAGGTATCTAGATACCCCGGGCATTCTTCTCGAGGATATACGAATAATTATCCGACGTGTCACCGAGATTACGATTTTGTCGCTCCGACGTTCCTCTCGCGCGGGCGAGCGACGTCCGCGTGACTTTATGATCCCTTCGTTTGTACGTCCATAAAGCGAATGCGCTACTCAAGCGTCCAGGAATGAGGCGAAGATAGTAGTGAAGTAAACATATACGGTGATGCGTCTACGCCGTGTAAAATTTTAATGATTCTCACCGCCGAAGTAGCTCTCTCGATTCTCCCTAAACATGCATGTATCTAATTTTTCATTTTGATATCTCACGATTTTGTTAAATTAGAAAAGAACGTTATAACGCGTGAGAAAGAGAGTGAAAGAGGAAGAAAGAAGCAAGTAAGAAATATCTTTCTTCCATTTAATAACTTCACATATACAATGTAAAATATAATATATGAAGCATATACGTCAATGCGATATATTGTTTTTAGTGATACACGATTCTGTCGGATTAATTATGCTTTCGTTTTGACAGTCCTTCTTCCTCCTTAATCTTTGAAAAAAATTACGAGCATTTCCACTTAAACTGACCTGACGTTTCGATCCGGCGAGCGGCGATCGGAATTTTACGATATCGTTCGTTAAGTATTAACCGTCGGGACTTAACGCGTGCGTGTGGTGACCATAAGCGAGAGTGTGGGTAAGAGCCACATACGCGACGTGACTTGAGTGGAGATGCAAATTTCTAGAGAGAGAGAGATAGAGAGAGAGAGACGCCTTTTATATATCGTCCTCGAGTCGCGCCGGAGCGTCGTTAATTAAATATCGGACCTGAGTGCCGCGCACGTAAAAGTGGAAACGCGATGATGGAATCCCGGTGTAAGCGACGATATCGTGGACTAAGTCGATGGGGCCAAAGAGCGAAAGGCCACGAGGTGGATATCCATCGGTGCACGTCGAAGGATATGAAGGATACACATTCCTTTGGGATTCGAATATCTCACCTGTCAGTTGTAAATTACACTCGATACATCTTCAAAAATATGGTGAGTTTTTTTTCGAAATAGTGTATTTTCGAAAGGTATACTTGACTTGTCACGTATTTTTGTCAGTCATTTTTAGTAAGATCATTTAAACCGCATACTAAAGCGCATGATAAAATTTTGAAACAAAATAAATAAAGAATTAACTTATTTCTTATTTTTCTTAAAGAAACTTTTTGCAACAACTGAAATCTAGGCATTAATTTAACTTACTTTAGTCTAAAAAAGGACACTTTCAAGTACATATCGATATTGTACATATTGGCTAAAATTATTAGCGATAAAACAAAGCGGTGATAGAGAGTCAATCGAGAAAACTCATTCAAGTGTGTAAACAGTTAATAAATAAATCCGCCTCTTTGGTAATTATCGTGCGCTCCTCTTTTGCGCGGCAATCAATCGAAGTCAATTAAAATGCTGGCGCAAACAGACTTGCCCGTTCACAAATAAATAAAATAAAAGTACCGCGCGGAAAAAAACGGTCATGCGTTATTAAAACTACAGTGGTTGCGTAAAAATAGAAAATGCGCTATTTAAAAAAGTTCCACCGACATCTTCTGAGTGTGTGCATGTAGTCGTAATAATTTCTTCCTGATAATTCTTATCTATTTTTTTCCAGAATCGTATGGATTCGCGGATAGTATCTTCCTCCCATCAGTTTTCATGATATGCAAGTCTATCTGGTTGCGAATATATTAATATTCGAATTGTATTGCATTTTCGAGCATCACGAGAGACGGAAACATTGAATTTATAGTGCAAACGCATTAAGAGCGTTTCAATAATTGAATTGATTTTGAAGTATCATAATGGATTCCATTTTGCAAATCTTTATTCTTGATTGATTAGTAACATAACTAAAAGTTACATTTTCGATATTTTGTAATTAAGTGTCTTGGCGATTTTGCGAAATTTCATGGTAAAACCACTAAAACCTTCGAAGGCCGGCCAAGTATATCTTTGGAACCTGTAATTATCTCGGTGGGAAGAAGGGCCTGAAATTTTCTGAAATAGCGCCTAGAGGTTCCTAGTGATCTAAATCTGCCACCGTGCACGTAATGCGTCTTGCCGTTCCGCTTCGCTCGGCCGTGCAAGGCCGCGCCAAAAGCGGTTTATCGAAGAATCGTCGCGCGACAAAATCTCGAGGCGACACTGGGGGATAGCCGGGTGTATCCGCGGACGTCCTCGGGCCGGTTATCGAGAGCGCATCGTGACAGTCCATAATTTCCCGAGGATCGGCGCTCTCGGCGATCGGCGCGTGATAACCGCGTAGGAAGAGCGGCGGCCATTGTATTATCGCTCGTGGTAACGACGCGTCTTGGCAGCGGTCGCAGCAGCTGTCGTTTGCCGTAGAAGGAGGAAAGAGAGAAAGAGAAGACCCAGGATGAGAGAGAAAGAGAGAAGAAGGGAAAAGAAGAGGATGAAGAAGAAGAGGAGCGAGAGAGAGAGAGAGACGCGCGCCAAAGTCTTCCGCGATTTTTTCGAGAGATCGCAGTCGGTCGGCCCACGAAAGGAATATCAATTTTGAATCCGATCGGTGGATACGCTTGGCCGTTCCATCTCTTCGCGACCGGTCCCAAACTGGTTCCTCTCGAGAACTCCTCTCCTCTCTCTCTCCAACGATACCTCGCGGCGGACATCGACGGACGATTCGTTATGATCGCCACTATCTAGATGCGAGCGAGGGAAAAAGAAAGGCCGCGGAGGAAGAACCGCCGCTAATTGGTGATCGGATGCGGCGTCGAACACGTCGTCGTCTTTCTCCTTTATTCACTCCACCCTTCGGCTTTGGCATTCTATTTTGCCGATGTAATTAATTTCACGAGATGATTGTCGCGGCCTAATTCATAAGGGTGCGAACTGGGTACTTGCAGGGTACGTGCAATAATTAATGAGCATAAACAATAAAAAAGGAGCCTTTTACGACAATTTTTCACGCGAAAGAGAGAGAAAGAAAGAGAGAGAGAGAGAGAGAGAGAGAGAGAGAGAGAGAGAGAGATTCCATCACGTTATATTTATAATAAATTGTCTTATACGTATTACATATAGAAATAGTGCTCAAAATATTCTATATAAGTACTACAGTTCTCTTGTTCATTGTTCGGCCGTATTCAATATAAAAGGCACCGTTAATCGAATCTCGTTTCAACGTCGAATGATGCAGATTAATCGCGCTCAATTCTTACAAGACCTCCGTTGACGCGATTGTGCGACGTGTCCCCGATTCGTTATACACGCAGTCCCTTTGCAAGACACAAAGTAGTATCGCGCGCACACAGCGCGCGGTTGTTTACAAAGGTCGATATATTTAATTGGCTTGCTTGTAAAACTGCGACGAGTAGTCTCTCTCACGAGCTAATTGAGTAACTCCAGCCGGCGATTTAAACGGGAACTTGGCCGTCGCGACGGCTTATATAGCCGGTGACCGTAATTAACCACTTGTCCCCGACGAGCTCGTACCGGGTCTCCGTTTCCGCGTCCACGGCCAGAGATTCGTCCTGGTTCGTCTTCCGTTTCTTTCGCCAATCCGAGCACCTTAATGGAAAACCATTCTCGCGGCTGATGAAAAGTCGAAGAAAACATGAAACTCGGGCACGGCAACGAGAACGGCGTGGCAGGGACCTCCGCTCGCTTCTCGCGCGGCGCGGATCCCAGCCACGCGGAAGACCTTGATCCTTATTTATCCTCCGGGTGCTCCCCCGGGATGAAAAACGTCGCTCCAGTTCGTTTACTCGCGTCGGTCGGTGGCGTTCTCACTTTGCAATCTGTAGAGCGCGTCGGGGATGTAACTTGATTGGTTGTGTTGTCCGGACGCTGCGTGCGGGGTTCGTTGGTGACATCTGTATATTCGATTGTTCTCCGAAGTTATTTATTTTTTCATTCTTCTCATCACTCATGTTTTTCCTTGATGTTGTCGTTGAGCTCTCAATTCCAGATCGTTATATTTTTGCATCGTAGCAAAAGGTTTAAGAATTCGTTCAATGTCTATGCATATTGCAAGCTTATATAATTAGGCACTCACTAATATGTGAATCAAGGAATAACAGAAATCCGTCGGCAATCCGAGAGGCAATCTTGAGACGATTTCTTTATATATTGCAGGAAATCTCTCTCTCTCTCTCTCTCTCTCTCTCTCTCTCTCTGAGCTGTTTCTTTAAAATACACAGTGGTCGATTTGTCTGTACGTCGAAGAAACGATTGACAAATTGTATCTACTTCTTCGATCATCTTTCTTTTTTAATATCTTTCCTAAAACTATCATAACAATCATTTTGACTATAAAGTTTTTTTACATTCTATTATCAAATTGACATAAAATGTTATTCGTGCTTGTTAGTTTTTAGAGAAATATTAAACAAGTAAAAAAAAAAACAATATGAAGCACTTGATTCTGTTAATTGTTTAAAAAAAATTTGCTATTTTAATTCTAATTTATTCCTACACTGACAATGAGAATATTGTATTTATGTCTCTTTTTTAAATTTAATGATTAAAGTGAAGAGGAAATCTCTACTATTATAATAGTCTCTTTATACTCATTCATCTCTTTAAACGATTCAAAGCTCTAGATCAAAGTACGGAAAGTCGGTCAGCGAGAGAGCTAAAAATATAATGCAGGCTTTCCGAGGGAGTCTGAGGAGCCGCGCGGATGTGAAAGGTAGACTTTGATCCCGTCAGAAATCGACACCTGCCGTTATCTGCGCTCGCGCACAAAGCCTCGCTAACAAGGATTCTCGGCCGAGTTTCTCCCTCGCGAAATCCCCTCGTCGTTGTCGTCGTCATCGCCGTCTTCGCTGTCGTAGTATCGTATAGATCGCGCCCGTTGACAAGGGAAATCTCATTAGCCCGTGGGACAATCCGTGATCTTTGTCCAAACACGCAGAAAGGCGTCGAGCTCCTTTCAGATCTTCCGTCTTCCGTCTCTTAGCGAGGACACGTTGATCCGATTCAGATTGACGAGCGTCGGCCTTGAGAATGACCTTACTTATTCGGGAGCCGATGCCGTCGTCGGGGATCGTCAAACATCGGCAGCCAGCTTTAAAGCCGCAGCAAAGCTCGCTGACGAACCGTCCGCAAACATAGCGGACGCGAGAGAGTGACAAAGTGATGTTTGTTATATCGGCTGACACGTTACCTCGACTAAGGGGTTATTTAGAATTGTCGACCGTCGCGACATTATATAACAACGTGAAAAGGCAATGTTAAACAATTGCAGCGTGACAAATGGAATCCCCAATGTTTCCTACGAAGATCGTGATATTTCAAACTTAGATTTTTTTCTGAAAAAACATAATATATGTTTTCAGAGCAGTCTGTGCGAGTATAAGTTTTAAATGAATTATTATCACTACGCATTTATCGTAAGGTTTAGCTAGCAATGTGCAATGATCTGAGTTTTAACGTATAAATTAATAATATAATGGTTTGCAATGTTTGTCTGCACAAGCCGTTTGCTTGAAGTAATTTGATAAAATTTCGAGAAAATATGTAAATGGAATAAAAGGCAAATAATGTCTCTTCTAATGAGTTACGATGTCGGATATGAAGCAATATAAAGAATGACGTGCAACGAAGTCACGGTTAATGAATTCCGCATTTGACACGGCGATTCTTGGAAAGTACTTTTTGAATAAATTTCACATAATCGCATTCTTCACCGGCCGATATCCTATCAAAATGCAAGACGGCCGCATCTATCGTTTTATATCCTGAACTTCAGTTTTCCGCGAACTGAAAGAAGATTAAAGTTTCGGAACGGAGTTAAAGCGATTTTCGCGGAAGTTCGGAAAGTGTGACGCGACGCTTTCTTTCGTAATTCTCTAAATCCTCTTATATTAATCTAGAAATAGCTTTAATTATATGCCGCGGACAGTTATTTAAATATCACTGAATAATCCGGGAAAAGCTCGCGTTCTTCTAATAAATTTTCGATTTTAACCGCATATTATTATACAATTGCAATACAATAACAAAATATCAGAGTCAACTGACAATGAGTTAATCTTATATCTTGTAATGTCTAAAGAAAACATCTTTCCAGTTTGTTAAAAGAATTAATAATACGTTGTAAGTTTTGTAATGGCCTCTGTATATGTATAGAATGAAAGTCAAATAATAATTCTGTTTGAAACTTTCCGGCTGCGATTATGCAATTAATATTTTATCGAATATGTTATTTTAATTTTCGCAGGATTATCAGAATGTTTAAACACGATTCCATTTAAAACCGTTGTATTCGCTCGTGTGCGTTGCGCTTTTGAAAGACGGCAACATATTCGAGCATTCTATGGCGATTCGTGCGCGGATATCGCGCAAATTTCAGTAAATTTATTACTGCCGCCATTGTACTGCTGCTTTTATCGGAAATTTGTTATTAACAGTCTGCATGGCGGATCGATCGATGGCTCGTTCGCATCGACATTTATTCGCGAAATTATCGTTTCTTTTAATTCGCCGCATAACGAAGTATCGTGTTTAGCATTCTTCAAACTAAATATGTTAAATTGTGAAAAGCGGCGCGGCAGCGGCGGCTGCCGCGAGCCGGGCGTTTTAATTAAATAAATGAACGATGACCGGTTTTAAAGGGATTTAATGCGTCTCAATGTTTAAAACGCGCCGGCCGTATCCGCCCGTCTGCGTTTTATTAATTCCGATGGCCCCCGTATTATTACGCCGGATCAAATAAATAATTAAATTTTCGTACGGACACATTCGCAGGCAGCGTTAAATGGAGACTCTCTCGCGCGCTGTCGATTATTACCGAGAAAGATTTATTGCGAAGTATTGCAGTAATCATTTTCGACGTCGAATTTATATCGCGATCGCTCGGACCGATTGTCCAAAATTATTTTTTTTTGTCTTTCTCCGTTTGCATTAATTATTTATTCTAGTAGTCATCGACCTCTTTTTTTCTGTCAACGTTTATATACACAATGCTTTATACGTTCGTCAACACGATTAATTAGAAATATGTACAGGAAAAAAGTCATAAAAATAAAAAATTGCGTGATATCGAAATATTTAACTTAAAATACAGAAAAAAAAAGAAATATAACATGATATAAAGTTTAAATCGTAATACTTTCTGCAGTGCTATAATTAAAGTATTAAGCACATAAAAAATAAATTTTAGTTTCAAAATAAAATTAATTTTGTATTCAATTATTGTATTGCGTTAAATAAGAATTGCGAGGAAGGTAACCTCTAATTTTGTAGAATACTTAATATTGCAGCTTAAAAAGAATTAATTGTTACCAATAATAACCCCAAGTATAAAAAAAAAATCGGCTTTGAATTTGCTGAAAAATATGCAAATAAAAGAAAAGATTGCAAACTCGATATATTCTATCTAAGTTATACAATCATTTAAGATTTTTACTATTTGCAGTATATTGCGATATACATATATTTTTTCTTTTATATATTATGTATCTCGATCGTTGCCATTGAACGTAGTCCAATTAACAGTGTATGTACATTCATTAAGTTCGCACCATTCACTCCGATAAACAGACATCAATTATTTTCTGCCGAACTTGCAAATCATTTTGTTTTTATCTACATTGGAGACGCGCACGATCGCCACTATATTTTCGTCAGATATGAGTTAATTAAATGTGTTATACGCCACCAGCAAATTATTTCATAGATATTGGAGAAGTAATGTGAATATCTTTTTTACTGATAAATTAGATAAGACAACAAAGAGAGTTTGTCCATTTCTTCTTTAAATTATTATACCTACATTTTACTTTCTTGTTTAAGCTTACATGATCTTCTACTTTTTGTTGTAAAATGATTCGCATCTTGACTTTTTTTTATAAAATCGCAATAATTCCATTCGAAAAGCTCGAAAAGGAACAAAGGGATTACCATTTGTCATGTTAAGTAAAATGTAGATGTTTTCTCGCTAATTATTCCCATTCAATACGACGTATATAACAGAGCTAGATGGTGGAATTGATTAAAAAGTCATCAGTTTGTAACGACCACGGATCCCTGTGATAATAGCGATAATAAAATGACTTATTTACAGGGAATGCCCGTAAAATTCATTAGGATCAACTAATGTATATGAGAAGGGGGCATATCCTGCGCGTCCCGCGGATTGAGCGCATCTTCCACCCCCCCTTCCCTCATTCGTCTCCCTCGCATTCCGTCGTTTTTCCGTCCGCTCTTCTTATTTGCCTACACGTCGCCGCACAAACCGTTGCCCGTTATTGCCACCATTAAACGCGGGCCCCCGCGGCCAATCCGGCGCTCTATGAATCGCTCGCAGTCGCGAACGACGCGTATAGAGCGACGCGCCGCTATGAATTATGTAACGGACAATTAATTAAAGTACTCGCTGATTAAAATGGCGATAAAGCGCGCCGAGGTGTTTGCGCGCCGGCACGGAGCTAGAATAATTTCCATTACTAACGAACAGGCGGAATTAATAGAACACTCGACGAGAGGAAACGCGTGCGGGGGACGCAGGAGAATCTCTTCTGGTCCCTTCTCCCTTTCCCCTCTGGCCGTCCACCCCCGCTCCTGAGATCGATGCGATCTGTTTTAATCTAATCGTCCCCCCGCTGCAATTCCCCCCGAGGGCCCGCCGACGGTGTGCCGCGTGACAAACGTCCGGCACCTTCGCCGACGCGCGCATTTATTTAGGAGGGATTAAGAAGTCCTCGGGATGTCGCCGCCGGAGGATACCTTGAGGGAGACTTTTCCAACGCTGCTCCCAATCGTGTCTTAAGCTAAACGGCGACTTAATGGAATCGGATAACGATTGGACGAGCGAGAATTTGCCGGATAGACTGCGCGCACCCCCCTCGAAATTTTCAAGCGAGGGTAGAAAGAACGAATTGATTATTACGCATTCCGAAATGGTTCTTTCTACCGATGTTCGTGGATAAATATAAATCTGCTATGAAATTCAACGTTAACAAATGTATAAAAGAAGAACGTTTAGGAATTGAAAAAAAATTTTGTATCTAATAGAAAATTAAATTAATAGGCAATAAAATATTAAAAGTTAGAAAGATCGCGAAATTGAGACATTTGTGTTTATAGAAAACAAAATGCTTTACTATAACACATTCGAAATGTTTTTTTACGTTTCTCTGAATACACGTTTAATTCGTGTTATCATCCGCCCAGCCGGAGGGTGAGAACGATGTTGACGTTGTTAAAAAAAAGAACGATCCCATTTGAAGGAGAGGAGAACGGCCGAAGGAAGGAAACGAAAGAAGGGGCCGAGGGTGCTCGTAAAATTAGCGTATTCTTCGCTAGTCGTCGGTTGTCGGTGCTCGTTGTAGCGACGGAAGCAATCGCTATTCCATGAATAACAAAAATTTACTGCAACGGCCGTGCGCGCCTATCTTCCACCCTCCACGTCGCTGCTCGATCTTCGCCCCCGTCTGTATGGGGGAGAATCGAGGAAGAGAAGCGAGAGAGAGAGAAAGAGAGTTTGGCGCATCCCCGTAGGGAATGTCGAGGCGCGCCATATCGTCGGATAGAAGAGATTCTTACTAACAAATGCATCATAAATGCATTAAAACGCACTCCTACTATGCATGATTATGTGTATTCGCACTGCAATTGCGAATTTATTTGCGGAGCGCACGGGAAAACTACCGAGTCGTAATTTCAAGAATACACGCGCGAGCAATATTCTTGTTTAAATGATACGAATAAAAAAATTCCCAAGTGGTAGTTATAGCAAACTGAATAATGTAAAAATAGTTATTGAAATGTAGAGAAAATATTGTAAGTACAGAGCATTTTAAATCTTTATCATATATTATATAGAACCAAGAGAACTTCCGCTTTTGATCTAGTTATTTCGCGAGAGTTCATGGAATTGATAATTCTGTTACATATGTACATACGTTGGTATTTGTACGGTGAAACTTGTGTATATACTGTTTTCAATTACATGAAATAATATAGCGAGAGAGCACAAGTCGTGCACCACACGAGAGTGAAATGAACGAGAGAAGTAATTATTTACCAAACGGCCGCTAATTCCGTCAAGCTTTCATTCCTCCGTCCGCAATTCCTTATAATTAGCATAGCGAGTAATCTTGATCGGCGAGGCGGCATACCGCTCGCACGCGGAGGGCCCTCCACGTCCGGTTAATGCCGGCACTCCGCATGGCTAATAACTTAACGTCGTCCGAGAGGTCCTCGTAAATGAAAATGGCGCTCTGCCGAGAGCGGAGAAAGGGGAGGACGAGCGAAAGGGAGAAAGGACGAGTCGGGTTATGGACCCCGAGAGGTAGATGCCGTCGCCGCCGCCGCCGCCGCGACACGTCGCGTCGCCTCGTCCCTAAGGATAATGCGCGCGGTGTACTCTCAACTACGCCCCGGAATGCCCCGGGAAACTTTCCCTCGATTCTCATTACGAGCCCGCGTGCATCCCGTTCCGCAAAACGACATCCTTCCCCCTAGCTAGATTTTCGCGATTCCTCCACTAGGACCGTATCAAACGTGAGAAATATGATTAAGAAAATCGTATATATAAATGGAGCATCGAAGCGGCCCGGCGCACGCGGCATTTATGATTGTAAGCAATTATTGCAGATAGAAATCTCGCTTTCCGAAGGTGTACAAGCGAAATTATGAAATGTCTGTTATTAATTTACGTGATTCCATAATTAAGCGGGCATCGCTAATTAATGTACGTTTATTAAAATTACATGGAAAATTCCTCGGGTGTCATCAGCAGTTTCTATCAGCAACGGTGAAACGTTCAGCAGCGCTGACCTACCGTTCTTTCCTCCATCTGCTTGGAACAATTAAAAATATTGCTGAAACGAAAATGTAAATTTCAGCGTGTCGATGACAGTTCTCGCACGACCATGCTCGACCACGTTTTGAATTTCGCTCCACCTTTTCACGATATTTCACCGCGAAAATGAGCGGCACGGATGTTGAAGCGTATTGTTCGTTAAACATACTTCGACGCTCGTGATTTATTTTATACGAACGGAAGTGTCATGAGAGAAGGAGAAAGAGAAAGCGAGAGCGAGAGTGAGAGCGAGAGCGAGAGCGAGAGCGAGAGCGAGAGCGAGAGCGAGAACGAGAGCGAGAGCGAGAGCGAGAGCGAGAGCGAGAGCGAGAGCGAGAGCGAGGGCGAGAGAGAGAGAGAGAGAGAGAGAGAGAGAGAGAGAGAGAGAGAGAGAGGGGGGAGGGGAGGAGGAGAGAAACGGAAGTGCGATGCATATTTTATCGTGACAGCTCGATACTGTGCCAGACGTGGTAAAATGAAAATTAAATTCGACTGACGCATCCATTGACCGCCATATCGTGTATGCTATATAAATAAAGATTATTCATTAAAATTGTGGGACAGATTAATATTTTTCAAACTCTCGTCCTTGAATTTCATCGCAGTAGTTTCTCGACTTCTCGACTTACATTTACAATTACATTTACAACATTGCTCAACGTAAACTTGCCAATTTAACGAACAAATACACCAACTTGACAAAAAGTATTAGATATCGTGGCATTATTTCCATAATCTTCAAATTATATGACTATTATTCTTTCCGTTAACACAAATGTTTAAACGACTTAAACGATCCTGCTTCCAAAGATTCGTCGTTTTTAACGTGTAACGTCGGCTTTTCTCTTCAACACAATGTAATGGCGCTGTGAAATTCATAAAGCCTCGTCACAGCATACAAATGCCATTTTTGCGCCGGCATTTCGGCCGTGGAAGCACCGGCAATTCTCCCGATTCGAGAAATAACTCGAAAGAAGTTCTATTACGATTCAGACGAGGTTTGTAAACAGCACATCGGGCCCTCGGTGGAAGGTGTCGAAGGTGATTCGAGGGGTGGAAACGGCGTAACGAGACCAGGATGGGGAGGGTACGGGCGAGGGGGACGAGGAAGGGACGTAGACGCGGCGCCCCAGAGAGTCCCTTTGGTAAGCTCAACTTTTGAAAACAGTGAAAGTCATTTAAAGTTTGCCCCGCGCGCGTTCACCGCGTCACCTCCCTCCCTCATTTCCTCGTACCCTCGAACCGCTCTCCGCCACCGCCGTGACATCCTTTTTCTCGTCCGGGGAAAAGTTCCACTCTTCCCTTCACCCCTGCCATCAGGATCAAGCGTGCGCGACCCGACCCCAATGCGCTCGATCGCTAAATCCTGTCCTCGTCTTCCGAGAGAGAGAGAAAGAGAAAGGAAAGAGAGAGAACGAGTGGGAGAGTTACCCTCGAAATTTCACATTCGACTTGGCTTTTTGCTCGAGCGAACTCTCACGCGATAGATCGACTCCTCGCCCAGTGGCGTGAGGCTTGCGAAATGCGAGAACGAGGGCGGGCGCGGGCGCGCGCGCGTGTAAGGATCCGGTCCTTACATTTCGAATACATTTGCTTGGCTTTGTGGGAGAGCTTCAGTTTCGTGGGCGAAATTTGCAGCGCGAGCTTCGACGAGATTCCCGCTGCGCATCGCTGCTTCTCCACGCCGAGTAATTAAATGCAGAAGCCGGTGTAATTTCGGCGAGAGTTCAGATTTCGATACTGCAAACTCACGAAACTGGTATCTATGTCCAACGACAATGTAAACGTGACATATTTACGTAACTGTATATTCTGCATGATCATAGCAGCGCGAAAATAAAGGGCAGTGAAATATGCCATTGTCGACAAACATAAAAAATTGCAAAATTGAAGAATATGATAGTGAGATTATTTACAAATTGTAAACAATGAAGGCAAACATGAGTAAAAATAATCAAATTGATTCAAGCTATTGATGTTGGAAGGAATTTTGAATATAGATAACTCAATTGGATTTTTATTAAATGTCTTATTTATACTTGACACTTAAAAATAAGACTTTTAAATTCAAATTTAACTCTTTTCAATTCAATAAATATGGTGCATTCAGAACTGTGCATATACGACTGTAAAATATCATATTATACTACAATGCATTACAAAATGTAAACGTATATAAATATATTACATAAAGAAATAATATTTGCCATTTTTTATTTACCATTAAGAAGTTAAAGTTATCGGATTGTGTTCTTGAATATTAAATGATAGTATAAATTTCAGCTTGTACGATAAAATTATTCTTGCTGACGTAATAATGTTATCTTCGAATAAGTTATTGTCAATCCTCATTGTTAAATATAAATTACTCAACGTAACAGTAACAAGCAGATTACTTCATCTATTACGATTAGAATTGCAACTAAATGAATATAAATCGAAATATTCGTAAGAGGTACTCGGTGCAAAACAAAGACAGTTACGGCAGCATTCATTTGCGACTGAATTTTGCAGTCAGTAACATGCACTTTCGCTTAAAATGCACACGCTCATCTCTGCACCGCAAATCGCTGAATATTCCGAGGGTGTCGCGAAACAGGGGTTGAAGAGACCAAGCTGAAGAGACCACCGGTAACATTGCTGTCACCCTCCAGATTGCTCTCCCTCTAACCCTCTCTCTCTCTCTTTCTCTTTTGCAGCTTGTGTTTGCGTTTACGCATCACGCTGTTAACACCCGTTGCTGAAATACTACGTAAGCAAGGGTGTGCAATCGCGAGCGTTGCACCCTTCTGCATCACGATATTGACCTCGACCATCTAACTCTCGTCTGGCGATGATGACAATATCGTTACAGTATATCGATTCAAATTTATTATTTCCTTCCAAACTCCAAAAAGGTATATCTAAAAAGAGGAATTCGAAGTAATAAGAAGAAATTATTTAGAAAAAAATTACAAAATATTAAGGAAGCATATTTGTTTTCTAATGTGTAATAACTTCCCCGAATTTATTTTTCAAATAAAGGTTCATGCATAAGTGTTTCTTGAATTCTTTCCTGATATACTTTTAAAAGCAGATTAAAAGTAACAAAATTGTACTTTTTATCATCTCAAGATTAAAAAAAAAAATTTGAAGATTGATAGCATTATAGATATTTTAAACTATAATATTTTCCTTCTGGTACTTAAGTATAGATACCGATACTTTATTTTCATAATCGTAAGACTTAAAATATATTTAATTGGTATGATAGAATAATGAAACAGACCTTTGTTCGTGCAACATAAAATGTTAGGATATGATGTCGAGACGAAGTATCGATATCTTGCCCACCTCGGCGCACTGCCGCCCATCTTTGTCCTCCGTCGAGGACCACCGTCGTCCGGATTCCAGTAGGAGACGCGCCATTTGAATACGAAATTCGAATACGCTGACGAACCGCGCATACATCAGTCTACGTCTGTTTGAACTGGCCCCTGTATGGTAATGGGCCCGGCGCGGCGCACTGGAAGCGCATCGACTCGACTCGATGCGTAAGCCGGATCGGAGTGACTCCGGTCGGCCGTTTCGCCTCGGGATGCTTCCGCTCGAAGGGTTTTAATATTAAACCGCCCTCCCCCCCCCGACTCGCATCCCCGACCCCGATTACGTCCGAGCGGGATGGAAACACGGGAGCGTCAATGCGGCGTATTTGCGGAGAGTATTTCGTCGGTATATAGGTACTTCTTTTTTTTTAGAAGTATAACTGCGGCTGTTTTTACGTAGTATATGTATATCTTTTGCTCGTATAGTATATTCACGGATAAGGGTCAATCTATCGGGGTACCGTTTATGTAATAACGATAGTTACACACATGGATGGAAGGGAAAATAAAAAACCAAATGAATTGAGTTTAAATTCGATATTCCCTGCAATATTAAATTCACTAATATCAGATCGCTACGATATATTTCTTTTTAAGATCAAAATCCATCTTGGGTAAGCTCGCGACAACCTATTGTTCCACTCCGCTGAAACTTCTCCCCCTTTCTTCTTCGAGGAATCGGACTCTTTCACCCAAGGATCGGGATCAACCAACCTCGAAAAACATTTTCGCAGAACAACCTCCCTGCCCTGCGCGCGTAATGCAGAATGTTTGTCGCGACGTTTCGGTGTTAGGCGGCGGCAATTCCGGAACGGCGCTGGGGATACGGCCGGGCGCGTAAACTCCGGAAGTAACTTTTCGGAAGTCGTTCCGGTCCACATAACGAACGCCCGTCGAGGTCAGCCACGGTAACTAACAGAAAACTATCCCGCTGTCTCCTTCCTCTCTTTCGCGCCCCGGGTCCGAAGGAAGCCCCTGTAAACTTAGTTGAGAACTTACCGCCGCGTTCTTCAGCCTCCTTCGATCCTCGTACCTACCGCTTCCCCTTCCCCTCCCTATTCTTCTTAACCCCCTTTACACCAGAGACGGCACGAGCCCGGGCGAACGGTGGCTCGCGTTAAACTTTATCTCCGTGCGAGCGGGAGTCTTAAAGTTCACTTTATTAAAGACCTCCGCGACTCCTCGAGGAAGCGGAGGTTCGTCGGATGGAGCGAGAAAGAAAGGTCCAGGAAAGGAGGAAGTGAGGGGAGCCGAGGGAACGTGAATCGCTTCCCTGCGGTTCCGCCACGACTCTCCTGACGTATACGCTCGTCGCGGAATTAAAAGCTCGTAGAGTTCCCGCGTGCATCCGTCTCGAGCTTTATTAATGGGCTCGATGTCGGCCCGTAAACAGAGAGTAAGGAGGGTGGAAGCTGTTGAGGGGGACACGGCGAACCCGGGAGGATGGGTACGGGGAAGTCTCCCCGGAAATAAAGTAGGTGCCTGCGGTATATCCGGACTGCGCCAAGTTGGATGGGGACGCGCGTGGAAAGCGCGGGATATTGATGGACACTGTTGGGCGCCGCTTGGAATTTGAATGGCAGTTGATTAAAGGCCCCTGTCTAATAACTCGCAGGTCAGTGAGGCGTCAGTGTCGCGGGCCACCTGGTCCCGCTGATAGTCCTATTAAAGTACAGTCAAGCCAATGTGCCCGTTAGTGCATTAGAAATGCGATACGCGGTACGAAAAGAGTGTAATAACAATGACGAGAATAAATTTGACACAGTGATTTGTGT
The DNA here is from genome assembly GCF_030848805.1 of Temnothorax longispinosus. Classification (NCBI taxonomy): domain Eukaryota; kingdom Metazoa; phylum Arthropoda; class Insecta; order Hymenoptera; family Formicidae; genus Temnothorax; species Temnothorax longispinosus. The sequence continues at coordinate 19,689,771 of NC_092358.1, forward strand.
ATGTCTCACGTTATCAAACATGATAATAACGAATTCTAACAGACTTTTTGGCTATAGTTAATGAATCATCAAACATGTACTGATCGAGCCAAGGTTCATATCGGACGAAAGCTCTACGTCTTAAAGCACCAGGGATTAATTCATCAGTACCAGGATGCATCTGACGGATCTGACGGATAAAGGGGGCAAAAATCGGGATGGCAGAAGATATAGTGCGAAGAAGGGCAAATCGCATAGGCAGAGTCTCGGTTATCCGTATCTCGAGTCATCGGACCGTACACCGGGGCGCCGTTAGAGTTCATTACGGTAATCTGCCCTTCCCGAGTAACGCATCGATGAAAATGTACAATATAATCATATCTGGCTCGACCTAGCCGATATCCGAGATACACGATACAATTCTGTCAATCGACCCGAGATAATTATCGTCGTCGAGATGATCACGATCGTTGCGCATCAGCGCATCCCGCGAAGTACCTCCGTATTCCAGAAATATAATAATGAAAGTAGGGAAAAATAAGATTCTTTTTTTTTGTAAATGTAAAAGATAAAATCGTCTACATTGCATCAGTCAAAAACTCACGTAGGATATGGCTACATAGATTCCCGTTTTTGACAAGAAACTTAAAACCAGTTTTGTGTGAAACACAATCAAATAATCTTTAACTCGAAATAATATTTAATATTTTAATTATATTGTATATAGATATCGTACGATTATAAAGTTATTTCGTGGGAAAAAAACTATATATATTTGAAAAAGAAATTCGCGAAGAAAAATAAAAATGTGCAACAATTTTGACGATATATAGCCACGCTTCGGTTATAACTCGTGCATTACGTGTTAAGCCCGGTCTAAAAGACGATGGAATTTCACTTGGTCGGAAAGTCGAAGGATGCGCCGCGAACGCAGGGGGATCGCCTTCGTCGAGGCGCGGGAGAAAACGGGGTGCTAATGCACATCGATGAAATATCGATGCGCGGCTATAAAGCGAGCGGCGCTGTGCTGCTCGCCGAGGAAATGGCGTGACGGTCAATTCCTCTGGAAGCTAAATGCACGTAGAGGTATATAGAGCCGATACGTGGGATCTGACCGGATGCGCGCGAGGGTTCGCACGTGTTTCAGGAAAAGGTATGATTCGACACGCGTGTCTGAATTCCGTGCGGGGAATTCCGTGATAAGCGAGCGGCATCGGGGTATAATCAAAGGGAGCTACTTGCTTTTTCGATTATTCTTTGTAGCAAAGTTTCTCTCTTTGAAATAATTAAATGTTGCTGAGAAATATAAGAATAAAATAATTGTTAGATATGACATATAATAAGAACGATGTAATATATAAGACACAATTGGACTAAATAAGGAAAATATAGGGTTGTTGAAAGATTTAATTTGCTGAAAATTTTTAACTAGCAATTCTGCCAACGCAATTATTATAACGTCAGTGGCACAATAGCGTATTATGATGCGCTGCGTCCGCAATTCCCCTCAAATTCCTTCAAGTGATTTAGACGAACGGTGTACTACCGCAATAACAGAAGAGTACGAAAAGAATAATACTCCATCTTCTAATAGCTGCGGTAATCTATGTAGAACGGTGAAGAAGTTTCCAACAAAAAATGTATCTCAATCGGCGAGAGACGCGCGTATCTAACTCCGACGCTTTGGCACAAGCGTCGTATCGTGCCGGCAACAACAAGTATATTGCTTCCGTCTACAAGACGGATATTGAGTCGATCTCGTTTTTTTAGGTGAAAAAAGACTTATTGCGCTTACTTGCAACACAAGGAATACGTTTTTCGTGCGCGAGAGAGAGTTTCCAAACAAAAATCTGTTCCGATATTATTCCTCGCTATGTAAGAAAGGCGACGCTCAGGTCCCCCGCTTTATGTCGCCTCCCTTTCTATTTTTATGCCGCCGCTATAATGCCCAACCGCCCTTTTCCACCCTTTCCGCGAACTTATCCGACTTACTTCCGGGTGTAGGCGTTCGCGCTTTTATGGATATCCATTTAAGTTTTGTAGCGAGCGGCGCGCAGCGTGTATGTATGTACGCGTACGACGATCAGTATAAAAAAGCTATTACGAAGTTAATAAAATATTCGTACGATGAATGTTCTTACACCTTTTATCATGCTGAATAGCGAGAATGTGAATTAACCTCAAGCTTGATAAAAAGTGGGAAAAAGCAGTTTATGTAAAATAATGTTACGTAGCGAGAAATATAAAAAAAAAAGGCAAGACTTGTCGAAAAGTTAAAACCTTCATTCGATCACATCTTTATAATTTTACTTATAAAATAAAAGCTAATTATGACAAATATCGACGAATTGATATTATCTCTGCCGAAAATGAAGCCGAAGAATGCAAATAAGAGAAAGATAAGGAGAGAAAGAGGAGCATTCTGTGTACATGCCCTTATTTACATATATCTGTTTAATATCACTAGGAAGTCACATTGAATCGATCGACATAAAATGTATACTATGAGAAACGCGAGTTGGACGTTTCAGTCCTTAAAGTATAACTTTAGGGGAACAATACTACATGATCCGAGCGCAATCGCCGTCCGGGAACGAGCAGATCTACCGCACGTAAATCATCCGGAAGGCTGCGTTTTCCTGAATTGGCCCCGCGTACACCCGGTAGATCCCATCGTTTGAATATGTGTTTAATGTTCCTGTCTATTGTTAGCACAAACGAGCGTTGCGGACAACACAATGGCTGGAACTTCACTCCGCGAACTTCGCGTTCCTAAAAGCATATATACTCGCAGACGTTATAATAATTGGAGTTATGCACCCCGAAGGAGAATTAATGCCGTTGGAATGTGGAAACACAATATTACGATAATGTCGGGATTTTACCGAATTTTTCCCTCGCCGGAATTTAGCGCGCTCTCAAATAATTCCGTTTTAATGAATATCGTAACGTGAGACGCTATTGCGGTTTTAATTATATAAGATCATATTGATTACCGTGAAATAATAATAAAATAAATTCAGCTATAGCGCACGTGGCATCCACATCTTTGTGGTCTGCACGGTGTTTCATTCCCACGATATTTAATAGTCGCGTTTACGAATTTTTTATTTAAATTCTGTGTATATTGTGCGCGCGTGATATGTTAATAAACAGTAGATTCTTCGTTGCTGCGTCATTTTTAAATAAGTACATTCAAGCGTTAACTGTATTTCTTGAGACACGAAGAACCTGCGACACAGGTACCGGTCATTGCCGTATCTATAGCGGCTAGTCATTCGCCCAAGTCATTCGCATGCGACAATCGCGACAAGGCGAACTTTCGTTCGCACGCTACGTGGCATTCGCGAATCGTGCGCTTACGAATTTTCACCCCGGAATGGCACATGGGACACAAGTGAAAAAAAATAATAAAACATGCACGCGTGATTACGAAGTGTTCGTTCGTGTGTGCACGTGAAACTTTTCCACCGCGCTTGCGACTTTTCGAGCATCCGGTGGCTCCCACGGTGTCACCGAATGTATACTCACTTGAATCTATTGTCGGAGCAGGAAACATACAGCGTGCCACTGGCGGAACTTCGCAAAGCCGAAAGAATCTATGTACCGGGGTTAAATGATCGCGCGTATATCCCATTGACCTTTGCCCTTTTAGAATCGATCGATTGCCTCCTTATAATTTTACATAATTAGAAATAAAATCAATTGGAGATGGAATAACATGTAACATGTAATTTTATATGTAACTTTTGTACTTAATAAATAATTTTATCGACAAATAAAAAATATATATATTTAATAAAAAGTTATATCTCGAAAATGAATTTAATAACACAATTAATATAGTAAACCGTAGAAAATTAAACAATGTAAATTTTTCAAGATTGCAGCAAATTATTCCTTAAATAAAGTATAAATATTGCGAATAAATAAATAAACTTATCTGCAGTGTAGAGAAGAAAGATTCAATATCGAAATATATAATATTTTAGTACATATATCACATTATACAAAATAAAGAATTCAGTATTTAATTTCTTTAGAAATTATGTTTCGATTTGTATTATTTATTTTGCCACTGGGACATATTTTTCTCGCGCATCTTCGCGATCATAACTTTACACGCTATCTTCGTATATTTCAACTGAGCAGCATCTCGCGCATTTCTCTCCGCCGCGAAAAACCTATCTCTGTATAAAAACAGTATGATAAAACATCTCGCGGACGAAGAAACAGCCGCAGAGAAAAGCGGTACGGAATTGCGTCGAAATCTCGGGTCGTCTCGCAGGAAAATATGGTAAAGCGGATCGGCGGAGAAATAAAATACAGCGAAATGATAACGCACAGAATCGATCATGCCACTTCGGACGCGTCTCGCCGCTAGACGATAATATTACCGGCCAAATTACATCGACGAATGTCGAAATAACTGTGGTGTAACAATGTTATGCCTGCGACACAGCTATAAATATTTATCGACAATTCTATGTTAATTATTTACACGCTATCGCGATAATTAATTCATGTCGGCAAAAGAGAAAACGGCAACTATCTTCAACAACTTTGACCAAAAAACCTTATATAACCTTGTCGTACACTGACATTACAGTTTCGAATATCGAAATGAGCATCAATATTATAATTATGCTGCTCTTGGATATATTGATATTATTGGTATCATTGTATATAAAGTTAAGTAACTGAAATCTAGTTAAGTTAGAATTAAAATTTCTTCTATCTCTTTTTTATATTCAGCGCTGATGATTTGTAAAATTTAAATTTCGTGAAAGCACGGGAAAAAATTATTAAGTGCAATTAATTTTATGAATAATAAGATTTCGCAATTACATAAATAAAGAAATTATATTCCTAATAAATATGAATAAATTATATGTGAAATAAAGTTGCGAAACTGACCGTATTTTGTTTTCGAGAAAGAGAAATGAAGCCCTTTTTTATTCATGTGTTTCTATAGCGCTTCCTTAACTGTAGTTAAACTACAAAAACAAACTTTAAGTTCGTATTGTAACCTCGAATATACCTCGAATAATAATAAAGCATTTCTAGCTTTATTACTATAGCATTCAAACTTCATATAATATTTTTTATCTAAATATATATTCCAACAGTTTATTAAAAACTTTTTATTTATATAATGTACAAATGTCATAGACACTGAAATAAATAGAAATAATAAGAAATATTGAATAATTTCGAAAAAATGAGTTAACGTATTCTCGATTTTGATTTATTTTTATCAGGGCTTTTTTCGTGTTTACGGCTTAATTTTCCAATTTTTCACGCTAATAGTATATCAATTCATCTTTCCTTTTTGAAGACGATTTTACAAAACGCCTGAAATGGCCATTCAAGAGAGGGCCATCCCGATAAAGATCCCCGCGAGCCAATAAAACGAAATTAGCGAGGCGACGCGCACCGTCGCCGTCGTCATTCGCGGCCGGGCCATATTTTAATTTATCTCCGTTGTCCACCGTTGTAGATTACAAGCGGAGGAAACCTCGCGGGTCGGTTAATGGCCCGGCGGTCTCGTGGGGCAGCGCGAGTCTTGGAACCTGCGTGAAGAAAAGAGAGAGAGCGAGAGAGGACGCGCGGGGGGAGAGAGAAGGGGGGCAGACGACCCCCGCGTGTGTGAAAGTATGCCCGGCTTTAACGATCAACAACGGGGACGTGGGTGTATATTAGCTGCAGTGGAGAGGCGAAAGGAGCGTAGAGCCGGAGGAGAAGGAGGAGGAGGAAGAAAAAAGGAGCGAGACAGGCAAATAACGCCGGGCGCAAAAAGGCAAGAGGCAAGAACTGCGCCGAGTGATCTCTCGGAGGCCCCCAGAGGGAGCGAGCCACGAGAACCACCCATGGTGTCCGTTATTGGAGGACATTAAGTCATTATTGATTACCCCTTCGCGTACGGGGCATCCACCGCGCACGGAAAAGCGAAGAAAACGAACCGGGAGAGAAGTTACCGGTGCAAGCTGTCCGTTCTCTCGCGGCTTTTCTGTATATCTCTCTTTCTCTCCTTCTCCCTTTCTCTTACTCCCCGGCCTCTTCCTCTCGCTCGCTCGCATGCTCGCCCGCTCGTGCCCGTATCCATCGACTCACTTGAAGGATATTGCAATAATTTGTTATTTTTCACTACTGGCCGTGCCTCTTCCGTCATAAGTCACTCTCGGAGCGAGCCCGTAATGAATCACCGAAAGTAAACATTCCTTACGGCCCACCGTGCTCAACGTCGCGTTGCTCGTCTTATGCTTATGGTCGTCTTAGGGAGTCTCAGGGAGTCTGGGATGAGGAGGAGGGCTATTCCGCAACGAGAATAAACATGGGAACATCGGTGCAGCGGCGAGTCTCAGATCGATTATTTGATTCGTGTTGTACATACATAGAGAACTACATTCGTCTCGCTTGTAATAGTGCTGCAGTCGCAATTTTAATATTTATGATAATAATTAGAAAGTTTTTACATACTTTAACAAGAAATTTTATATGTATTTTCAAAATACTTATTCTGTTAAACTTTAAACTATCTTCTTGAACATGATTCTATACAGATATTTCTTATTTATGCGAGTAAAACATAATTGATTACTTAGACTTTTTTTACTTTGGGAAAAATAAAGATGGAAATAATCCACTTTGGGACCCACGATTACGCGTAACTAAAAATCATAATTAGCTATTCTATCTATTTCAAAAATTTTTAAGTAATACTAGTCAATTTTCTCAATTAGTTCTATCGATATTCTGTAGTTACGCAAAAATAATTTTCACTTAAGGTGCACTAACCAAAATGTTAATTAGGGTAACGATATCCAAATAATTTGATTATCTAAAATCGTGGGCCCCAAAAAGTGGGTTATATTTTTCCCAGAGTACAATGTTGAAACAAGCCAACGAGACAGATTCCCAAATGTGATCGGATTTTATTGCTATAAATAAAACAACAATATTTAAAAACTCGCCTTTATATTACTGAATTTTCCTCGCATGTAATGTTACAAATTACATAAGTACGCTCGTTCGCTTTACAGTCACTCTCTTGCAAAACCACTAACTTTACTAAGTACACGTGGAGAAAGGTATATTCTCGTATGCGAACGCGTGCTAATGCACGGACATGCGTGAGCAAAGATAGTCGGGCCGTAGAAGTGACACGTCCCGGCTAAAACCCTCGTAAACCCGGCATTACGGAGTCGATGTCGCGGCGCATCGCCAGCCGTATTAATTAAAGCCTATCAATTCGAGGCGTATTGCCGCTATCCTAACCGGGGAGAACCGACGCGGAATATCTCGCTAAGCCCCGGTACACATGTCCCCGTGGCGACGCCAATGACGTCGCACCCTTCGCACGGTATACACGTGCGCGACGGCCGTGGGCGGAAATTTCCGTGTGCGAGTATTAAATCGTATACAGGACGCTCCCGGAATCGAGTCATCTCAACGATTGAACTTCCCGTCTTTGCCGCGAAGCCCCGAAATTTAAGCCGCGTCGCTGAGAGGTATCTTTCATGTCTCGTTGCAAAGTTGCTTTCAAGCATTGTATTGTTATGTTTCTTTATCATCGAGCGGCTCCCATGTGGCTTCTAAATTACTATAGCAAATACAGGGTGGAGTTTTGTTTATATACTTTCAGGACAGGAAGGTACCTTAAACGCGTCCAATCCAACCTGATCAAAACTGACACACGCGTGGGTTTGGGGTCTTTGTTTGTACAAAGACTGTCAAAATATCTCGCTCTCTATATAGAGCCGATCCAGGATCGGCAAGCGGCTATATTCCGCACCCTTGGCATGATATTCGCCCGACGCGGCGGCGTTGTTGCTCGTTCTTCCTGTTCTGCCTCTCTCGCCTCTCGCGCCTGGTTCTCGAAGGGCCCCGGTAACCTCGAGGCTATTAGGGCGGTCCAAGTATTTGAACCTCACACCTCGATCCCTCGGCTGGGAGAAAGGCACCTGCTCTTTTGGGACTGGGCGGTTCGTAATTACCTACCCTATGCTTCGCCCACCGGGCCCCGCGTGTAGATGTAATCAAAACGAATGATTTGAAAACTCAATTACCCTCATTACGTCTATTAAAGTGTCTATCCGGCGCGGCTGTTCCTTCACTCTCCGCTTCCCTTCCTTCACCATGACACGAACGATATAGAGGACTTCCCAATCAGCTTTACAAAACTCACAGTGTTGATCGCCTTTTTTCACATATTCTTTGCGTATTCACAGTCGTCTTTTATGGTACTGGAGTTTTCTAATCGTACGTATATTGAATCTGATCGAGTCAAATGGGATAATGAAGACTTTCTCCACTAGTAATCATTCTTTAATGGCGTTCCCCTGTTTTCGTTAATAACTCGAAATTAAAAAAAAATAATATATATAATATTTAAAAAATATAAAATATTAATATAAAACAATATATAATGTATACTATAAATCCACGTACAATGCACGTGTAAGAAAACGTAATACGTAAATACATCTTCATTGTATGTACAATCTTTAATTTATGTAATCGAACAGATATCTCTGCGCATAAAATTTGTCAAGCTTCTTTTTTTCCGTATGATAATAGCCCGGTGCTCTTAGCTGCAGACTATGTAATAAACAGTAGTTTCTCCTTTTTTTTTCTCTCTTCCCAACCGCGTCTTCCTCTTGGTCTTCTCTCGCGAGCGAGACGCGCGTTCGTGTGAGAAAGGGGGACGCAAGGTGGGCGAAGGGGGTGCATCCCGCCCCGCTGAGCAGCGCTAATTGTCACGTGCATCTCGCTCGTCATCTGTATCTGTCTCCCGAGAGAATCAAACACGCGCTCTCGTAAACACTGCCCTCGCCTCTCGAGGGCACGATTTTGATTGATTCGCGCGTTGCGCCTCGCGGTGAGCTCTTAATCGTTATTATAATTCTCGCATTTGCATCTCTGCGCGGATATGTTCAGCCCGGATATGCAGGAAACGCTATCGGCAATTATAATCAAATTTGTCACTCGTCGCGAAAGGACAGTCAACTGGTTTGGAATTATCATCCACTATGGACCCATTCCCGCGTTCGGACATCATCTCATTCATCTGACACTTTAAGACTCACCGATACTGAAACGTTAGACGCAAGAGGAAAACAGTTTTTTCTAAATAAGCAAAAATATTACGAAATATTGCTATAATTGTTATAAAAAAGACAATATTTTAATTACTGTGTGAGTCAATTAAAGACAGGCTTCTTATTCGAATCTAAGATAAACGTGTCAAATTATTATGATGTATTAATTTGTAAGAAATTGATATTTGCTTCATCATTACGTTCAGACTTTAAAAGTTAACAATATATATTCCACACATTTATGGCCGATATCTTATAATTTAATTTCCTACTCTCATTGATTGTGAGATTTACGTACATATATATGTTCGTAAAATCTTCTCTCAGTATAGTAAAACTCTAAACTCGTATTATATTACGTGCAAAGAGGTCTGTTCTAACTTAACTTACTTTACTGCAAGCACACACAGACCTCAACAGAGTCAAGAAAAGACTGCTCTACAAATTCCTCCTTGTGACTTAAATAGAAACTTCGATTGTCATGAAACCTGCAATTTCGTGCAACGTGATTTCGCGCATAATCACAAACTTGTCTCTGCACTCGCCCCTTATGCCGGAGATGCATTCGTGCCGAGATTTATTCGTGAGCGACCGCTCGGATTTATAATGAGCGATTCAATGTGATCACTGTAAAGTACGTAGTAGTCTCCCGCCTTCGGCTAACAGACCCCACAATCGGCGCAAGAAACAGGAAATCGTAATTAGCCGTCTGGTTATTACGGCACGTCGCGGTAGGTATTAAGACATTTCTATCGCGATTATCCCTCAGCGGCATTCTCGTGCGGAGCGATCTCGCACGCTAGCATAAAACCAATTAGCCCCTCGCTAATTAGAACTGACGTTTTTTTCGGCGGTGTGTTCGGCTTTTTGCCAACGTTGCATCACGCAGGAAACGGGGCTTGTGCGGCTTCCCTGAGATGACAACAACCGAAGCCTATATAGCTTTGTCCTGTAGACGCGACCTTCGCCGAGCTTGCGAAATTTTAACTCCGCACGCGCCTTCTTTTCTTTATTTAATTATTTTAGATTCATTTTTTTATTACAAACGCATGTTCCCATTATAAAATAATAAATTACCACGTTTTCATCATTTTGAGAGAGAGAGAGAGAGAGAGAGAGAGAGAGAGAAAGAGAGAGATTTCTTAATTTAAACAGATCTAAAACACTCATCAATGGCTAAATAAATCAGTAAATGCAAATTATTAACATAAATCACTAAAAGATATCGACAAAAAAAGTTATATAAGTATAAGACTGCACTGAGACGTTGCTTTAGTTTATCTCGTTTTAATCTGAAACGAAATTTAGGTCAAAACTTTCATTTTCCAAATTATATCAATTCTATACAAAGCTATATATTATTTTCCTACTAATAACATCTTCAAAATAATATTTATACCCAGAAACATATAATCCAGAAACAAAAGCATTTGAAAGATTCTTGCGGCTCTGAAAACTTAACGCGTTTGGAAAACGTTTCTCTCACTGAGTTTCTCTTCGATATTTTGTTCGCAAATATGCATTGTTTTTTTTTTAACGCAGGTTCGTTCGCGGTTACACAAGAATCAGCTGAGGTCGGTGAGAGAACTATCCGTTTGGTTTTTATTGTCTTCGTAAAATTCCTCAAACGGAATATGTGATGTGCGCGAATTTTTTTACATATTTACGCGCGCGTGTAATATTTTATGACGCTACGCTGTGAAACTTGGCAAAATCGCTTTTAAAACTCGGACGATCGCATATCCGCGATTCGCACCGTTTTCGATTGGTCTTCTATGCACGGAAAGGTCGCAGTCGAACACGATTCTTAAGTTTCTCAAGACTTGTAAAGCCAATTTCCCGCGAGTATTCCAAAGTTTTCCCCGACATCATAACTAAAAATTAGTCTTTATATTTTCTACACAACTTTCTTTCTGATCTTTCCATTACGTACCTTAGCTTTAACTTCCTCTTCTTGTTCCTGTTCCTTTTTATTGTTATTCATAATTAAATAACTTTAGTAAGCTATTCTTACATTTCTAAGTTGTTGGCGATGTGAAAAAACATCTTGACAAAGATTGTTTTGCGAATATTTTGCGAAACGACACAATCGCGAGTATCCTTGTGAAGATACTTGAAAAATATGTCTTAAGTATATAATAATATTTTAAGTACATTCCAGGTTTATTCTTTCTTCTTTGTTACAGTTTCGAGAATTATAGTTTTGAACTATCTCCGTTTTCAAGGCATAACAACCACATTTGGAAGTTTCTATTTCCATCTCACGGCCAGAGAGATAAAGGAGCGTTTCTCTCCGCATCGATCACTGGGATTTAAGGAGAGACGATCTGATAGCGACGAACGCCCCGCGATAAAGGAGCGGACGTGGAAACGGGGTAGTACGTGAAAATCGGCACCCGGGCCTCTATACTCACGCGAACCCTTACGCTGCGATCTTTTACGCCGTCTTTACGTACATACCCTCGTAATTCGTTCGGCCTGGCGCAGCGCGCCATTCGGCCATATCGCGCTCGCGCTCGTTAAAGCGCTCGAAAATGCTCTTAACACCTGCAGCACGTCACACATTACGGAGCTGCATTAAATCCAGCTTGGCGCGACGTTAATGCCCCGGAAGCCCTGAACAGAAAAAGAGAGAGAGAGACAGACGGTGGAGAGAAGAAAAGAGTGAGAGAGAGAGAGGAGAAGAAACCTCGATCAAGCAAGCAACCATCTTGATCGCTTCGAAATACCACCCTCGCGAGATTCGTTCACGCGACTCGAGACGCGAGATGCGGACGCGGATCGCTCACGTGCATCGAAATATGCACGTCAGACGAGACAATGAATTGTGGCTACTGTTAATGCTCGATTAAGCCTCATTTTTGCATATACATGTGTGTTGTATATGTTTATGTTGTGTCGCGTTTATCACCTCGACGTCATGCGCGGTCGCAGTTACGAGGGGCGGATTAGAAGGAGTAAATTGGGATTAGGAACGATCATAAATCGGGTAGGCTAGAATAATTCGGGAGCGAAAAGAGTGAACGACCGAAGTTACGATGTATAGAACACAATCTACGAAAAATGAATAAAAATAATAGGAATACGGAAGGCGCTTGTACGATATTATTTATTTATATCTTTCCCAAAGGCATTTAAACAGATAGCACATTGTGGTTTTGATTAGAAGCGTACGAAGAAAATTATGGAATTAAGAAAATGTCAAAACAAGTCAGAAGAGTTGCTTCGATAATCGTACAAATGTTTAAACATATGCAAATGATCGATCGCATTTGCAATTCGCGTCGTAAATACTCAGATACCAGTGATACATTATAAACACAGCATGCGGACGTAGCTTATCGGTTATGCACCCGGTTTTGAATGCAGAGACGCGCCGCTTTGGCGCGCGCGTGGTCGTCGCTTTTTTGATTTCACCGTTGTTGCGGCATCGGTATTTCATGAAGGACTTGTTTCGGTCGCGGTCGGCTTTTTCTCCGATTTCGCGTTTCGGCATTTATTCTCGGTTACCGGATGCGCGCGCGTTTTTGCTGCGACCGGGATTTATCATTTCTCGCGTCGCGGGAATATATCTCGCGAGAGCGGTGGCTGCGTGTTAGGTCCGTGATTTGTGGCGCGTTCGGCCGTTCCGGATACGCGAAACGCCGGGGTATCGCGGAGATATCTCTGTAATAATTATGAATTTTTTAAGCGACCGTCAGGACCGAGGAATAAAGTCGTTAGAGAGGTTTGCTCCCGCAAACGGAGAAAATAGCCGTATCTTGTGCCGCTTGTGGAATTTACGGAGGATAATAAGTGATAAATTTATCTTATATTGGAAGAAATTTCCGAAATGTGTATCTCATTAGTCTTTCGTCTCTTCGAGAGACGTTTTCATGCGCGCGCGCGTGGACGCGCGGACGTGTATGTGTTAATACGGTGATTTAGAGCGCGCGCGGCTGTGCGGCCCCGAGACGAAATCTCGTGCGTGCGTGAGCGGTCGGAGACGGGAGATGCGTGGTAAGACAGCGGGGTGACAAAGCATTAATTAAGTCGTACACGTTTATCGGATATTCCAGTGACGGCTTACGGCCCGCGGAGCAAGTATACCGACCTGGCGGAGAAAATCGCCCGGTATAACGCGACGCCCCGACGATGAAATATGCCGAGCGTTCTAGCGATGCTGTCTCGTAAACCTCGGCGGGATTAACCCGTGAGTGTTCGCAATATGAGCGCCGGGCGCACCGCCCTCAGGTAAAAACTCGCCTTCTTCCTGCAAAGCGACTACGCGAAGGATCGCCTTGTAATTCTGCGTGCCTTTTCTCTTTTCGATCCTTTTCCAGAATATGCGATATTTCGGCAATAAACGCGGTACAGAGATTGATATTGCTGGAAAACGCTGAAATGGTTTTGTCCTCTCCAAATTTAATCTGATGCTAGAAATCAGATTTCCACCCAGGAAAAATTGACTCAGAATTGGTCAAAGAATCCGCGGATGAAGTTTCTAAAGAGTATTATTCAGTTTCATGCTGGTGTGCTAACAAACTGGATTGTAAAAAAAAAGAAAAAGATACCGGGGAAAGAAAAGGCAGGAAAATGCTTTCAGACGCGCGTATAAAGGATTCTGATGCATGTGTAACTGCGGGAGTGATATTACGTTGCCGCGAAGCTCTTCGGAAATTGCCTTACGGCAGAGACAAGATAGACGTCGGTCGGCTCGACGCGACAAAGATCCGTGTATTAACGAACGGTACGTCAATTAACGGCAAGTTCCGCGGCTTTGCGTTAGATGCGATTAGTCGTTTCCTTATCTAGCCATTTTCATTGCTCAAAACACATTTTATCATTTTATAAAATTTTTTTGTGAACGTTTTAGAGAATTCGTATGACGACATTCGGTGAAAACCGTTGCAATAATATCTCTCAATATATATATATTTTAAATTCAGAAATCAGAACAAAAATTTGTAATGCGATAAGAATTTGCATGAAATTAATAAAATTGCGATTGTGGTTTCATTATTCCAATCATTCATTATGAGTTCGAAAACATAACATATAAATAAAAAGTTTGTTATAATTCTTTAGTTTAATGCTACTTAGATACTATATTATTACTTTTAACAAATAAACAATTATATAGATAATTATTCTTACGTCACTCGGTACTATATTACATTAACTGACAATGAGATCAAAGCTTTGATCTCAAATCACTGGAATCCTTTTCGAGGGAGCTCGTTTCTTTACGTTAAATAAGCTGAGTATTTCTTGAAACAAGACAGTTAATATTACTGTCGAAATAATACCAAAGGCACGGTAATGACATCATTAAAACAAACATCGTGGAGATCGTGGAAGACAAATTCGGCGCAGGCTCCATTTTTTCCTTTCTGGAAATGGCTACCGGCTTTCCCAGTCTCGCCGTAATTCAATTCTTAAGGGTATCAAACACACAACCCTTTCATTAGGCGGACCCCTTCATCAGCGTAAAGAGTCGCGGGGGGATAGAACGGAGAGGAGTAAGAGGTAGAGGATGGAGTAACGGGAGGGAGCTTGATGTCGGGCGGACAACGAAGTTACGTTGCAGAAGTACCTAAAGCGAAAATTCCACCGATCGATAGGGATGTCGTCGTTGTCCTTGGAATTGGACATTGACTCTCCGTACCGAGGCTATTTATAAGCTACAGGCACAGCGAACAGTACATTACTTAAAAAAGTTAACAAAAATCTTAAAATTAATTCAATGGTCTAATTGTAAGTATCACGTAGAACGAAAAATCACGAGAGTGTCAGTTTTCAAGTCTATATAACTTTAAAAAGTTTTACTCTATTTTTAGAAAGCGAATATTTAGAAAGCGTAAAAATTTTTTCGCTCGAGTACATTGCCCGCGTTATTGTATATCTTTCAATGCGGAGAGCAATCTCTAGGAAACTTGTATAGCGAAACTCCTGTTTCACTGCTCGCGTACACGATACTCTTAAACGCTCATTTCGCCGGTAGCCATTTCTCGACAGGCGTTACAATGGCGTGTGTGTGGCAAAACATTCGGAAATACACACAAACAAACGAGATCTTTCACAGGGGTGGTGCTCCCCGCAAAAAGCGGCTCGTGTGGAACAAGTTTAACAGCTCCGCCGTCACGAGACCCCGGATCGTTTCGTACAATTTGTCGACTACAGCCTGCGCATTCGCGCCGAAATAATGCGTCTCCGCGGGCACTCTTCGAAGTGAACGGGAGAAACAATTCGGCGCGTTCAAAAAACGGGCGTCGGGCCAATCGCGCAAATGATTCATTGTAATGTATTCCATGTTCGCGCGCGCGCGCGAACGAGAGAGAGAAAAAAAAAGAAAGCGAAAAAGAGAGAGAGACGGAGTCTCTCTCGCAGGCGTATCATTAATGCCTTTTTCCGATGCAACAAAAAGGCGGCGGTCGTGACACGCCGCAATATTCAAGCGGACCGATACTTCGCGACCGGGCGCATTCGGCTCACTCGCTCGCTCGCTCGCTCGCCCGCTCGCCGGCCGCGCGGGGAATCACGCGATCGACGGCGGCGGCAACGGCAACGGCGGCGGCGCGGCGGCAGCGAAGCCCGCCGCTCTACCACCGACTTGCAGATGCCGGCGCGCGCTGGGTGGCGGCGGTAATTGCATGTAATTTTCACTATAGATTAAGAGAATCGAGGCGAGGCCTTTTTTTCCCGCGGGCGCAAAAATTGAACGCCGCGTTTACACGAAACGCAGGAAAGGCGTGAGCGGGCCGATCGCGCCGAATGGAACCTTCCTGTTGTTCACCGCAGATCATCCGGGCGGCAAGGCGAACAGTTATCTCTTTCTTCTTCTTTCTTTTTTCCTAGAGAAAAGGGAGACACCGCTCGAGTGAGAGTCGCAGTAGTCTCAACGATCAGTTTCGATTACGTAGCCCCTAATAGCCTGCCTTTCTTCTGTCACTTTGTTTGAGCAAGAGTTTTGACAATTCGGATTCTTACGAAAGAGTAGTTTAATTAATAAATTAAATATTAACTATGTTACTGATTATTATTTTAAGTTGATACAATTATATTAAGTTAGTTAATTATTTTTATCAGTTCTTTATTTTTTTAATTTAATATTTATTTATTATTTTACAGCATTATAATTAGTTATTCCTAATATAAAATTCAGCTTAAGAAAAAGAAAAAAAAATAATATAATGTAATCAAGTTGTCATAAAGATACGATTATATCATCCCCACTTATTTTGCATACGTGCGTTGTCTCGAATCGTTTATCACGGATGTTACAAGAAGTATTTGCATATCGTGTCGAGATATTATTATCGCTCATAGCTACTCGCCACGTCGGTTTGCGACCGAAAGGTTAATTCCGCGAAATGAATATAAAATGTCCCAATGGTATCCTCATTAGCGTTTCATGATATTGCACCGTTTTTATGATTTACAGCGGCTGCGCGCGCGGTCGCTTGTTCCCGGCTCGTGTAGCCCCTGCAATTTTTTAAATCTGCGCGTCACCGCGGCGCCGCGTGATGCGTATACGCGCTTACATTGCGCGCGGCCGTGAATATTTAAATATTCTGACGTGACGAATAATTAATGCCGCGCGCTAATAAAGCGGAGAGGCACGACGCCAAATGTCGCGCGATCGCGCGAGGTACGATAATAACGCGATGCGGAACAATCGTTTCCAGTTTACGTGGACATTTAGATGTACACTATGAATTATTCGCGAGAATAATGTATCTCAAATGGACGGTATTATGTTAAAGAAATGTTTTGTGATACAAAAAACAAAGAATTCTGCGCTGATTTTTATGTTGTTTTATCGTTTTTTTTTGTTTCTATTGCATAAATTATTTATACATGCGTCTTATGAAGAAAAGAGGAATTCATCTTTGAGCACGTCTTTAAAAAAAGAACGAAAAAAAATGTTAAACCAAATGTAAAATATCTTTCTGCTTAATTTCGAAGCAAATGTAATGTCATATATGTAATGTAATAGATATCAAAAGAGAAAAGTATCATAGGACCAAAAAAAACTTTAATGACTAATTTAAAGCGGTAAATCAAGATTTGGAGCAGTAAAGCTTTTTTACACTTTTTTTTGTAAGAAATTGGTTCCGTAGGAACCAATCATCAACAGAAACTAATAACAGCCGTGTTCGCGCACCTTTCTACTAGAAACGGAGAGCCCCGGCATAGAGGTAAAGGCGTCGCGGCGCTCGCACGGAAGTGAAAAAATTCGCGGAATCGCAAAATTTCGTAGGCGTGTTTAGGGACCATCAAGTCGCACGCTCGCTCATTCAGCGCTCGCAGAGAGAGAGAACCCGGGTTCTCTCATTTACTGGCGAATTGTGCCCGGGCGCGTTAATGCATCGCTCGCACGCCATCGTCGAGGGAGGTTCGCTCTCGTCGTGAACGAGACATTGTTGCGCCGAACTCCGCGCGAAAAGTGCACGCTGATTGAATGCCGAATTCGCACGACGAAGCTTCGTCCCGGAGCTCGCGTCAGCATGCGTTAATGTTGCATGGCATTCGTCGCGATTCATTGTATTCCCAAGATTTTGCAATATTTGCGCAGTCGCACAAGGATTATATAAAGCACCGAAAGATATAAGATGATGGAACAAAATAATCTTGTATATTTCGTACTTTAGATTTATAAAACTTTTAATCTAATTCTTATGTTTCGATAATTTCGAAGATAAATATATCCAAAAAATGGCTAACCCAAGATAGATTTAGGTGGGAAGAAAAACCAAAATCAATGTCAAATCGTGCATTAATATACGAATGCTTGAATTTGTTGTAGCAAACGTAAAAAATATTTACGACGTCTTCTGAGCCGTTCGGCATAGTATAACATTTTTATTACTTTGTCAATGAAAGAATAACCAACGCTATGACGCACGATGTGGTTAATACCTCGGCAAGAACCTGGTTCTTACACGGTAATAGAATAGAACGACGGTGACTCGTGCCTTCAAAGTAAGACTGGATTACAACTGGGGACGCACGTGACGGCATCACGGAACGGATAGATTTAAATTTACAATGGATTTATACCGGTGACTTCGGTGATTCCGCGTAATCCCAGGGCGTAAGACCGCGCGGTCCATCTAGACGGTCGGCTCTTACGCACTAGGTCGCATGCCATAACCAGATTAATCCCGCGCGCCCTTCGCCTATCAACCGTCCTTTGCATCTGCCACTCTCTGACGCGGTCTACGGCGATCGCCCGCCGCCCGCCGGTCCCCCCAGGGACCTCGGCGAACCCCTCGGCACGATCGGATCCAGGAAGCGATTGAGCGAGAATGACACGATGGCGTTTTGTAAGGCCTTGTATTATTACCTTCACGGTTGATTCGCAGCTATAGGGACAATATGGACAACGTTCGACGAATAATTCGACGACGCGAGTAATTTTACGAGATACGGTTTAACAATAACAATTACAATAATATGTGGAACGTCATAGGTGACTGAAAACAGATTGTTTAAAATATTTTTTATGCACTTATTGTTGGCGCGTCAGATTTTGACGCAGTCAAATAAGCGCGACGTGACGTATTTTATCTAATATAACTGAAGAAGACCCAGCTTTTCGAGATTTTTGCGCGCATCGACAATATTCTGCCATGTTCCCACAGCACTTACTTTCCTCGTAATTTTCTTCCTTCGTGACTGCCAGGAGATTCTAGAAATCTAGATGAATCGGCTGGCAGACATTCTGCTTTCTTGGCTGACACGTTATATGCTAAATTGCAGATACGGAAAATAAAGGAAATATACTTGGCAATGTTTCTATTATTAGGAATCTTGTATTACTACTCTCTAAATCTGAATCAGTGAATAGTCACTGATATCAGTGACTATTCACTGATTCAGCAGTACTATTCACTAATTCAGATTTAGAGAGTATTGTTACTTTTTTTATTCTCCGCATAATGTAAAAGATTATCAAGAAAGATTATCAAGAAGAAATTATAAGATCCTATATAATCTAATATTAAAATCTCATAAATTCTAAGCATCGAGCTAAGCATTCTTCGTTCCTTTCTCATTCCGTTTTGCACTCAAAAAATTTGCTCTCTCTCTTTTTAAAAAACAAGATATAAAGTAGTAGCTGATAAAAGTAACGTGTATAAACCACTTGCAATTAATTGCAAGAGTTACACAAAAATTGTCAGTCAAGTAGACATTAATTCAGAGAAATTAACAAAAATACAAGTTTGTAAAGAATTTAATCAAATACGTTTTAAGCACAAAAAGAACGCGACGATGTGGTCGGACGCAATTAATGGCGAAGAAAGCTAATTTCGTTATCCGAAATAAAGATGGGGAAGTGAAATATTCCGAGTCCCGGTTTCGAGGAAAATATGTTATAAGGGCACTCACAAAGATGCCACGAAGCAGTGGTTTCGGCGGCGCGAGAACGCACCGGGATCACTCGGATATTTCAGGTTCAGGAATTTGGTGCTGCATACGAGGATTCCCGCATCGGTCGCGCGAGCAGTATTAAGAGAAAAAAAAAACACGGAAGAAAATACGCGAAAAAATAACCGATAAAAACAGGATGTCGGCAGACGTCCATCGACCATGAATGACTCTTTATTCGCATTGCCATTCCCTTTTGCGCGATTTTTATGGGATCATTAAGACGCGAACAGAGTTACTTTACTGTGTTGATTAAAGACAGTTTAATCACAAATAAAACTATATTTGTGTGTGTGCTTGTGTATATTTAAATATACAAGTAAAACAAAAAATATTTGACGAATTAAAGCTGTAAGTTGCAAACGTAAAATAACGAAATAATCAAATAACTCATTTTAGAGTCAGATAAATAATAAAATTGAGACGCACTGCACATGCACATACGTAGAGATTTGAATACAAAAAATACAAGTATAAATCGATATAACATTTCAATGAGATATTTGCAATCTGACTCATGTTACTTTCAAACTTGAAGATTACCTCCAGAAAATATGAGTTTTTACGAAAAGTCAAAGATCATAAAATGAAGAGATAACGTCACAAGTAAGAAAGATTAAAAGGCGTAAGTTGTCGGGATCCATAGGTCCTCGGTGTCACGCACCGTGTTCGTAATTCTTCTTTTGCATGGGCTATATTATTATTGTAAATGCGGCTTCACCGCGTGTCTTTATCGGTGCAGCGTGATCGCGATTGTTCTCTTCATCGGCCACACACTCGCGCGGCCTTCGATTTTTCTTTCGGCGGGCGTGTATTATCCTTCCTTTTTTCGCTCCGTCGCGAATAAAATACCGTTGGTACTACTTACAAAGTAAGTAATGGCCTGCCTTATAAATGAATACCTTCGGCGCGGGCAAAAGTCGCCGCTCGCGCCGAGAGGTACTGAGGAAATTAATGTGTATTTCGTCGAAGACGGTTATGCCGGAGATTAATACGCGAGGAAAGGATTAAATTATGTTTTAAGCGACGTGCGACTAATTTGCATAACGCTTAATAATTTTACGTGGCTGTTCTCCACCTTAACATTTGATGTCATTCTCAATCTCTCTCCGTCTCACGACCGTCTTTCGGTAATAATATGTAATTAAACTTCGTAGCTACGTAATTTGTACCATTAAAGTATTTGAATATTTCGCGCGCGTTTGCACGCTTAGGACCACCGTAATTAGTTTTACAGTCTGTCTGATTGCGAGAAAGTTTTCGATATTTCGAGCTCCTCACATTGAATATTTGACATGTAAGAAATATCTGTAAAAAGAGTCTAAGTTTCTTGTTATATCTTCCATCACTTTTTTGTGATGCGACTAGATTTTTGTATGAGTAAGACCTTTTGAGGAATTTTTAGTTTAATCATTTAATCGGTGCAATCATTTTAAGATCTAAGTAAAGAAAGCATCTTTATACAACCATATATGCTCACAAACTGTCGATACTTCTTAACTTTACATTCGACTTGTGTTTCAAATGTAAACAATGGCAAAGTTCTTTTGTTGCTACGTATTGTGTTAACAACAAAAGTGCACGTCTAAATTGATTTGCATTCGCGACGACCCCGACTTTCTCGCAATTATTATCAGTTACTGTTTGTTTCATTATAATCCACGAATAACAATATGCAACGTCCCTGCCGTGTCGCGGCAGTGACGTTAACAAGGAATAAGGACAAAATTAAAATATTTTTCTCTCTGTATTGTATATGTTTCAATAGAATATAATATAGATTTTAATTGTTTCTTCAGTTTAGTTTATTTTTCTACATTGATACATTTGACGTCTTCAAACGCTCGTTCCGATATTCTCTGCATTTCAAAATTCCCAGGACAAAAGACCGTGCGCGTAACACATGACTTCTCAGTTCTACACTCGCGCTGATTCCATTCGCGCGCGATTCGTCTGTGATCGATCACTCGAGCGATCTCGGACGCCATTCATATTATATAGGAATAGCGTATTATTCATAGGCTATCTTGGTCGAAATTCAGGGATCACCGGGGCGAGACAATGCGCGTAACAAGCACGAACAATGCGCCGCTTAATAATTGTCGGCGCTTGTTATTGATGCGCTGCGGGGAACTCGAAAACCGCGGTGTCGGGTGATTTTTCATTCGCGCGTCCCTTCCTGAATAAGGACGGAGCTCTCCTCGCGTGTCCTCCGCTACTTTCATCGAAGCCCTTCACAATAGTCGATAGATTGAAGCCGACAAGACCGCGAGTCGGTATATTAATTGATTGTCGATGTCGCGCGCTTTCGACACACATCACAAGCGAAGTGCCAATCTATCGATCACGATAATTTTTTCCATGTTTCGGGGAGCATAAAAGTTACAATTTTCGCACGAATTTAATGAAATTGCATACGTGTAATATTTTTCGACGTGACAATGATGTCGGCGCGAACAATGCAATATGAAGAATCGAGTGACCTGCCCGAATGAACTTAACTGTCATCAGGTCAGAAACAAGTACTAAAGTTCGTTTCCGCAGGTCTAAGGTTTATAAATTTCAAACTTCCGAGCTTGAAATACGAACATTTAAACTTATACGGACGTGGATATAAGGTTGCAACGCACACGGAAAAATCGATATGGTTACCATGGATGCAGAATTGTGGTTGCCACAACCACAATAAATAGTAATATTTTGGACAGCCATATCTGTGACTGTGGTTGTCACACCCACATTGATGTGGTTATGCTGTCGTACTTAGTAGTTGAGAGGGGGCCTATTACGTATCTTTTCACGAGGTAAAAATACGAAAAGTGAACAGATTTACTAGATTTCGATCAATATAAAATCGTATAGATACTCCAGTGAATTCTCTCACTTTTCGCATTTTTACCTCGTGAAAAGATACGTAATAGGCCCCGAGATCACTACACCTATGGTTAAGAACAACATAATAACCATAAAGAACTGATGCCAGCGCTGGAGCGGCGGTGCAGTAACTATATGATATGGTTGTCACAACCACACGGGCTCATCTATGGAGAAGTAGTGGAGGAAACTATATGCATTTGGTACACATAAACATAGTGAATGTTGGAGACACAATACAATCTGGATGCCCCGACAATTCGTACGTCAATAATTTAATTTCAGTTGTCTGAACCTCAGCCGTTTTTTCCGTGCATCCAGAGTATTTGTGAGCACATGTGGATATAAAGATGTACATCCTATTGCGGGATTAGGTGACTCGGAAAAGATTGAATTGAGATAAAAAATACATGCACATTACTTTAGAAAAGATATTATACTTGTCAGAAAAGTTATTTTCTCCTATCTTCCCAGTGTCTTATTAAAAAATTTAATTTTACTTCTTAATTTCCTATATATAAATTAATAATTACAATAGATTTGATATACTGATACATCCAGAGATCTGTGACATTTCTAAATCTGAGAATTAAAAGCTATTCCGGATTAACTCCAAATAAAGTTTCAATTCAAATGCAACAAATATAGGTAATGCCAGCGAGAAAAATGTCTCGAGATGATTCCTCATGAGCCTATTGTACAAGAAAGACTCCAATCGACGATGGGAGAAGCGGAAGAAGAAAAAGAAGAAGACGAAGCAGGATAAAAAGAGGAGGGATAAGAGGAGAGCGTGACGAGAAGCACGAGGGGCCTCGGCGTACGGTCGCGTGAGATAGCCGCATCATTCCTTGGCAGACAATTAATTACTGACATTATGTTTTAGAATGCTTACTTGCGCCGGCTACCAACCACCGATCTGTAGATTTGTGGCCGCGCTCGGTACGCTCTATTCTCCGCGCGATGCACTCGCTCGCGCACGCACGCGTGCATGCGCCTGCCGTCGCCGTCGCAGCGGGACGACGCATTGCCCGTTTTCCGTATCTCTGCCCCTACCCCGTGTCCTCAAAAATAACAATCAATCACTCCTAATAATATACAGTAGATCGCTAGGCTGGCGGAATGTAAATGAGACGACCGATCGAATGTAACTTCGCTTCATCATACGCAATACAGGAAGCAGAAATTATAAATCTATGTATAGATATCGCGCGGAACGTGTGTTTAAAGCCGTGTTACTTTTTTTCAGCTTCGGACGTATCAAGAGAATATGTGTATTTGATTTTTTAAATAAAATATTATGTATAAATAATCGATGTAGAGCATGTGACACATGTTAAGCGGACATTATGATAAAATTAATGCAGCAATTAATCGTCTTTTTTCAGTTTTCTCATCTGAAATTCTCTTTCGAAATCTCAGCGATACTCAGGACAAAAGGATTTTTTCTGGGTCAAGAAAACGAGTCGGAAAGCGCTTTTAATGCGAGGTGCAGCGAGTTGGCCGATTAAACGGCAGAATTGTAATTAAGATTGATGACGCGAAACGCGCGGTGATTAGAATTATTGATGGGTCCGACGGGTGTTATTAATGACTTACGTGGAATTTTAATTCCCGGCTTAATTTGGTAATTATGGTAATTAATTGATACCATTTTGAATGACGGTTGATGCTACAGATGGTACTTCGATGATCAATAATACGTAATAGGAGAGATCATAATTCCTTATAGATCACTAACATTCATTACTTCATGTTGCATAAACGCATTACTCACTAATTAGTTGTAGAAATTATTTCTAGTGATTTAGAAGTATTTCCGGATTCTCAAATAGTTTTACATTTTACGAATTCTTCGTTCAATTAAATATGGCATATTTTCTGTGTAATTATACAATGATTAAGTCAAATAATAATTGCACAATAATTCTATCAAACTATAAATCTATCGCGCGTAAATTTAAAACGGGGAATTTACGACGCAAAACGCACGTGCGATTTCTGCGACACTCGACACAAGAATCTTTTCCTCTTATTAATTATGCAGCCGAAAGTCGCAAAATCAAAACGCACTCACGCGTTCTTCAGACGGATGCCAGTCGGCCGTTGCGATATTTCAAGCCGGACCATTGTGCAATTTGATAATCATTTTGCCGTCGAAGTCGTCTGCTCATTAGCATATTTAATTATGAATATTTAAGATTTTTGGCGCAGCGGGACGGCGGGCCTCGGTCCCGAAAAGAGGGAGAGAGAGAGAGAGAAGAGAGGGGTCCTGGCCGACGTATTAAAATAAAGCCCGCGTGGTGCGCGAGGCTCCGTCGTAAATTTCGCCGGACACACGGGGACTGGTTGTTGCTCCGATCATGCAGCGAGGGACGCGAGCAAAAAGGAGATCGGGAGGAAGACAGGCGTGTACGGATACGTATTGCAACTATAGCGCTGTGTGCGTCGTGAGGATGCATCTCCCACGTTTCTTCCGAATTCGATTTCATCCGTTCGTTAAAAACGTTCCGTTGTTGGGAACGTTGCACTCGGAACGGGCAGGTTTTTCTTTATAAAGAACGTCGAAAAACTCATCAAGAGGCCTTCGATTTATAGCGAAAGATTTAACACGCGGGTAACGAAGCATTGCTATCTTCGGCCTCGAGTGGACTTTAGCTTAACAGATTTCCTATCTTGAGTCACCAAATGGCCCAATCTAACGTAAATTCCGCTTGAAATCGACTGGAAAATGAGATTCGGGCAAGAAATACGACGCGGTATGAAAAAATTCGATTACTCATAGATCACTTGTCAGAGCTTGTACAGAGTGTTTATTGCTCGTTATGTATGAATGGGTGTACCTGGAATTCGCAATTTCGCGGTGCCATGCCGCAGCGCCGCCGGACGCTGAGGGTTCGTTAAGAAATCGAGCTGCGTATTCAGGCGTACCTTTTCCCGGACCGTTTACGCGTTTCGTGCGTGGCCCTTTGTTGCCCGATGCTTGCACAAAGAGTGTTTTTTCTCGCCGGCGAGCATTGTTGCCTCGCGCGTTGGCATTAGCGGAAGGAGACAAGCACAGCGCGCGGGGCCCCGGGGCCCTTTCTACCGGCCGTGCGCGCGGATTCTCCGGGGTCCGTTGTTCCTTTTACGCGTTCTCCTTCCTCCCTCTCCTCGCCGTTCGCGACCCACGCATTATAATAGCGGCACTTTCCGAGACGCGCGAGGGATGAATACGTACGGCGTCGTACAGTGGGCCTTAACACCTGCAGTCCATTATAATGAGAGAGCCCCGGACGCCTTCTTTCTCTCTTTTTTTTCAGATAATACGTAATGGGCCCTAATAATTAGTCGGCGGAGTGTATAAACCTAATGCCCGCGAAAGGCCCAAAATCATTTACATGACCGGCCAGTTGTTCCCTTCTGTTCTATTTAATTGCCCGCCACTCTTGGCGCTCCCTCAACGTCCTTCCTCCTCCCGATCGCTCTCGATCATTCTTGATCGAGGCGGCTATTATCGTCCGGCGATTTAATAATGACTGACCGTAAATTCAGGAATTAAAATTTTAAAATATGTTACAAAGTTTTTGAAATACAATCAAACGCGCCAATAATAACACCTAATAAAATGTCAGATGTATGACTTCTTCTTCTTTTTATAATCGAATTATTGATTAATAAACTCAGTATCATTTACAATAATTTTATGTAATTATTATCAGATTTAATAATATTCTCAACCTTGATATTATTTAAAGACGAATAGAATAGCTAAAAGTTATTTTTAGTTTGTGCATATATAAAATATATAAAACACATATAAAGAGATTTATATATATATATATATTTTTAATGATAAAATCGATAATTTTAATTATCATTTAATATGCAGTTCTGAAAAAAAAGCAGCAGATAAAGATTCTTGAAAGCTTTTTAAAATCCGCAATAAATAACTCCTGAGAAAAGATCAAGTAAATTAATTTTATCGTGCTGCAAGAAATACTGGCGTTGATAATTTTTTAACGATATTAAACAGTCCATAAAATCACCAAGTTGCGAAGTAAACGTATTTATGCTGAGAGCAATCACATATTTATTATATGGCATGCAATAAAAGGGTCCGCGGTAAGCGAACGATTAACATCGCGCGAGTCGGGAGATACTCTGATTAAAGAGCCCTATCATCTTTGCGTCACAGTCCGAGATATTAGAGTTAAGGATGAAGGGGCGCAACGACGTTCGCGAAATGACGGAAAATAAAAAGCTCTCGCGCGGATGTTAACGGGGCCCCCGAGTCCTTTATTTCGTAAACGGCTCGGGTTGCGAGTTTCTGCCCCGCTGCTCGGATCGGCGCGAGTCCGTCCCGAGTGGGGCCCCAAAATGAAAGGCCGCTTTTTACTGCAATTACGGCAGAATTACGTCCTCGAAATATACCGCCGCGGGGCGCCGACTTAGTGCGGCAGTTAAATAAATATCACCATAGGCGCCCCATTCGTTTCTTCAGGGGAGGTCGCGGGTGAGGACATGCCTTTTCCGCCCTTCACGCTTGTCCTCGGGCTAAGGCCCACTCGCGTTAAAAACTCTTTCTCGCGTGACGTTAAATGCACGCTTGTGGAAACAACGCTATAGTTAGAGAGCTAACATTGATTTAGAAAGGATATTTATTCAAATATAAGATATTTTTTGTTGTGCCAATTTTGATTGTAAAATAAAAACTATTAATAAAGATAAAGAATACGCGTGTGTAACTCATCCGTGCGTAGTGTGTTCGCAAAATTTATTTAACGCTCATATTAATCAAATTTTTGCAATACGAGCCGCACTTTGTGACGCCGACATAACAAGTCCGCCGGCGACTCGGGCGGCCATTTTAATAATGCGTGGGCATGCCATGGGCAAAATGACCATAACGCAAGACACGAATTACATGATGTAAACGTGCCACCTACAGCGAGACGGTCGGATTGAATTTAATACTAATTAAAAGTAATAAATATATCGACGAGCGAATCATCTCGGCGCGCCGCGAGCGGCGGCGGCGACAGCGGCGCGACGCGGTCCTATTCCGTGGAGGCCCGGGGTCTCTTTCTCTCGTTGCACATGTGCCGAATTAAGGACGGTATCTTTTTCTGACTTTAGCACGAGAGAAATGCAATTAAAGGCGGACATCGGAAAGGGACCACCTCGCGTCCGTCTGAATTACGGCGGTGTGAAAATGTTTGTGGCCAGGCGGACAGAGAAAGCTTCCACGCTTTATACACGCGGTGTCGCAGATTGAATAATCCGCAGGGGAGTGGGGGACGGGGGAGGGCTGATTTTTAAACCTGTTTGCTCTCAATAGGACATAAACATATCGCGAACGGTTTTGCAGCGCTTGATCTCTGCATTCGGCTGGCGGCCGTCGTTAATTCTTTCTCGCTAGAGGCAACCAATCCGATAAGTTTCCGAAGCAAAAATCTCATCGACAATCTTTGGTATCTTATCCTTCGTACTTTTAACGGCATGTTGCACGTTGCACCATTTTATTAACTTTTTTCACTTTCTTATTTCATGATTTAAGAACATTTAATTATTACTTAATAATAATTTTAAAAATGTATATGTTTTGCTTGGTGCTTGATATTTTAATTGAAATTTATTTTATTGTGTAGAATTTTAACGTTCCGTATACAACATTTCAATATTTCCGCGTTTCGTACACTCTGTTCTTTATGAATAAAAAAAGCGTTAAAAAATGTAGAAGAAAGGCAAAAGTACTATTTCGCAAATTCTTGTGGACGTTGATAATAATTGAAGGCAGTAACGCGAAAGTAACGCTGACTTGGCGTCGGTCAATTACGAAAAGTATCACCGTCCCTCGAAGCCGCCACCGCCGCCGCCCGCCGCATTATAAAAATGAGATGCATCCACGGCGTGATGCACATTCTTGCACGCCGGTAGCACGGTACCCTTTTCTCCTCGCTCCCACGTGACTAATTTATTAGGTGCATACCGGCGTCAGAAATTCACTGCACCGTGGGACGAGACGCCAGCGCTGCATTCTGGGTTGCAATTCAGACGCGACTTCCTCGTTTTAAATTGTAACCTTGGCGTATCTGTTCTGATAATCGGTCATTACACAGCGCAATTTCATTATTCTCACGAAATTCCTCACACCTCGCAGATGTATTCGTGCTAAAGAGCAATGGTGAGGGATTTATCGCGACGTTCAATGCCGGAAGCGTATAGCCGGCAATGCCGGAAGATAACTGTAATTATACGGTTCATGCAATTATCGTTGATCGAAGACAACATAATACCATAAAACCTTTTTAAAAAAAGGTAAAAAAAGCGCCAAGTGTCCGCGCCCGTCAAAATAACTATTGTGCGAAACGATGATGTTTTAACCTATGTTGGCTATATACAAGTGACATTAGACGTCACGCCAAGTGTGTGTGTGTGTGTGTGTGTGTGTGTGTGTGTGTGTGTGTGTGAGCATGAGTTTATACACAATTTTTTAAATTTTGTATTAATTTTAAATTTTTAACTATATTTTAACTCAATTTCAAATTTCTAACAGAAATTTTCATTCTCACGCGGGACACTATCGTGTCTCTTGGTTATTATTTAAACTCGTTAAGGATCACGAAATCATTGTTGGGCTCACGTTTCTGCCGCAGGCGCAACAGTATTATTCAAAATTTTAATTATTTAACGAAGATAAGATTTAGTAACACGAATGAACTGGCATTATATATTATATAAAAATGCAGGATATAATTAACGTTACTTAAAAATATGACATTATCACAGTTAACGCACAGAGAGTAGGAATTCTTAATGAGACATTTGCAATTATGCAAATATATACATGCATGCAAATAACATTCATTTTCTTAAGATTACCAAAATACTCTGAAACCATCATACAGTCAGAATATAAATTATGAAGATTATATGATAAACTAATATTTTAAATCAACCAAGAAAAAGGAAAAACAATTAATTGCACGATGCGCGAACAGTACTGAAATTAATCAAATTAAAATCATTAATTAAATTGCTAAACATTCTAAAAACTTAGAATGTTTAATTAACTCTTTGGAAATGGAATGAAACACTCAATAATCCTAATATAAAAAATATATATATAATAATTTATTGTTAAAGAATATATACAGAGAATGAAGTAATTCAATTATTCTTCAAACCCTTGAATAAAAGTATAGCAACAATATAAGAAAATACATAGTTACCAACAAAACATATGTAAATCTATTTACAAATTATAGATTGGAAATTCAAAGTATAATATAAGTTTCAATAACATTTTTAATATTTTAAAATATATATAATACTTATTTATAGTTCTTTTATTCCTTATATAGCTTTATAGTTTTCTTTGTCTTCAATATCTTTTATTTTTGCTATACGCCGTGTATGCTTTATTTTACTTACACCACTATTAATTAGATAATAATTAATTGAATTAATTTTATTTCTATGTTTATAATTGTAACATATCAATTTGTTTTGCCTTTTGCATTAAATTGAAAGAAAAGACATTAACTTCGTGATGCTATCGTTATCAAAGGTAGCCATCGACGGGAGCGCTAATTGTCACATTAAATTCTACATTTTAAGATCTAATCCAGTGACATTACAACCCGGTGGGGCACATCATGGTCCGCTCCCTGGAGATTCTTAATAATCCTCACGTAAAAAATAATTTATTGCCGAAGATTGCGCGCGAAGACGCTCCCGCCGAAGTCCAGCCTCGCCGAGAATTTAACTCGCGTTTTATTTCAGGCCAAGCTTATAGCTGAGCAGTGATACGCATTTACTTGTGAACGGAACATTTATCCGCCTTTTATTTATGCGCCTATTAAAACGTCTTAGAATTGACTGGAGTAACAGTGCAGAAGCGGTCTCATGGTCGATTTGTTCTGAACCTTCTTTAAAAAAAAAAAAAAAAAAAAAAAAAAAAAATAGACCAACAAAAATGCGCACTTTTGCGTACTGCATTTATCTTTATACCCGTACGAAAATAATTTTATTAAGAAAAGAATTTTCCTCTTCGAAAGCTATGAGCTCTCCCTCAAGATCTCTCCTACTTGAGAGAATCGAGCTAAATTGAATTAATTTCTTTACTATTATTCTTTACTTGCGCACCATGTACCGCGCCTGACTCGTATAGCTGTTTATTAATTTGTTAAATTGAATTATTTTTTATCCTATCTTGGAGGACTGATATTTTATACGTAAGCTTATCTTTCCTCCGAAATATAGGATATATCCGCAGACACAGATCGCGTCTGAACGCGCGACATTTTCTTAATTAAGAAGTGGCATCGATTGTTCCGAGAGTTCCGTAGCGTCGCCTTTATTCCGCTGTCACATTTTAAAGCGAGCTCGTGTGCGGTAATTGTGAAGGCGAGGTACGACCGATGGTCGTAACCCAACACTGAAACTCCATTATTAATTTAGCCAATCATAACGTAGCGTCGGGCGGCGCGCGCGGCAAGTTATCGGATTAAAGAGAGTACGGTTTGCTGTAAATTTGAAGCAGCCCTCACCGGGGCGGCGGGCGTTCCTTTTTTTCGACGGCCGCGGCGAGACGTGATACACGTGACTTAAATCAAACTTAAGCCCCCTATCGTAGGATAAATACTTCTCGCGCTTTCTCCGAAGAACGCGAAGTCAAACCTTTCCTCTCTTTCTTTCTTAATCTCTCTTTAGGAATACGGAATTGTTTAATCTTCAAATATATCGATTTAATTCGGCTCTATCGTCACGAGAAATTTCTGTATAGCGCTCTATTATAATCTATTATCATAATGAATATCTTTCACAATCAGTACATTTACATCAGATCTTTCAAGAAAAAAGTTGAAGCAACAATCACGTTTTATAATTAAAAATGCTTTCATGCACTTCTATATAATTTCAGTAATTTTGGATTCAATTTTTTGTTAGATCGATAATATATTATTTTGATTGTGTGTGCACGTGCATACACAAGCGAATTACAATATAAAATTATATGTGTAATACAAACGAAACATAATTACTACGCAATAAATAATCCACAGTGCATCACAGAGCCGCGCATACGTCGCTGTGGTTTATCTATTTGCGCACGTGAAAGTTTTATGACTTTTATACTCCAACTCAGCCGGCATTACCAGCCGCCAAATCCTGTAACATTGTAAAAATTAAGCACAAAAACGTAAGCTTATATGCGCGCGGAGGCGGGAGCAAAAAGGCGGCGCGCCGGCGCGCACCTACGCCGAGGGCTTAAATCTGATTTAAGTCACATACCGTGTCGCGATGTTTCTGCTGAAGAAAAAGGGGAAGAAAGAAACGACGGGGATCCCTCCCGTAAGCTACCTTAAATTTACATCAAACTATACGCGCTTTAATCCGGGGAATGCGGCCCCGCTCGAACGCACGCTCCGTCCGCGCGAGAGCCTATAACGTATCTCGCTTCTTAATCTTATTACCGCACGGAAGAGACACGTCGGAGGGAAGGAGTATTATTTTCGCCCTCGCCAATTTATCACCTTCCGCGGAACTATCAGCGCAGATTTCGTAGCGCAAATTTTCATGTCTAGAGAAACGCCGAAAACGTCAGCCCGTCATTAAAATCCTTATTCATATAGGGGAGACCGGGGGTGGTTACATTGTGACATTTTCTATAAAGTGTCTCAACTCTTTGGTTATGTTGTTTTTATAATGAATCTAGGCTTGCTAGATTCCGTAACTAATCGGTATTTCAATTTAATAATAGTTTATCTAACCGCTCATTAGAAATTATATAAATTAAAAAATTCTGAAAAAGAGACATGTAACTTTTTACCCCACACCAGGGGCAATATATATTAAAAAAAAAACTCCTTTCTCTTATCAACATCGTTAATAAAGCCATGTAACTAATAATGAAGTCGGTATGGTTATACCATAAATGATTAACTAATATTAAATTTATCCATTATAACCGCTAAAATTTTATCCAATGTTCCAAGTTACAAGTCATATAAATATAAATAAATTCAGTTCTTAATTCTGTCATGCAGCATAGACGATTATTTTATTGATATTATAAAATCTTAAGGCGTGATACGCGTTTCATTCGCGCGAATAATCGGACATTCGCTCGGTGGTATCGTCGCGCTCAATATCGCAGCGAAACGGGATTCTTCTCTGATCCTGTATCTATATATGGCGACATGTATCTCGAAGCAGCAGCAGCAGCAGCAGCAACAGCAGCAACGGCAAGGCGTCACAGGCTTAAAGGCCTAAAGTCGCGCAAAAAGATCGTAAAACAAGGGGAGGCCCTATTTAATAAGATTACCGCGTCTCGAGGAGATTGTGTTGCTCGATTCATCGAGTATCGGATAACGTAAACTCTCTAAGGGTAGAAGAGAGACAAACCAGGGGTTGCATCGTCTCCGGTAAGCAACGAAACAGCCTCGTTGCCCACCGAATTTTTCAGCGTTCCTGAGAGTTACGCCGCGATTAACTTCCATGGAGACGCTCCGCTCTTCTCCATCGTGCATTGCAGAAATTTCATCGCCTTACGGACGGTGTCTAGCGTCGCGGCGACGATGCGATAAAGCGTCGCAAAAGTGATAAAAAAAAATACTGTGCGCGAAGAGAATAAGAACAGGCTTGTACGGTTCATCTTGAAGAGAGCGATTTGATAAGAGCGTGCCTCGTATTTAACAAACTTCTAAGAAGAATGTTTACATTTATATTTTTGTCTATAAAACAAAATTTTCTTTCAATTGTTGCCAACAAGAAACGTCGGGATATTTGCATAAATATACAAAACAGGAATCGTTTAAACCGAAATTTATAGATAAATAATTTAAAAACAGATCGACTTTATTATGTAATAACCATTTTAAGAAAAATTCAATAAATCGTATAAATGTATGGATTCTTCCACGCCATATACACTAATTGTTATTTTAGTACCAAATAAAGAAAATTCGACATTAAAATAAATTGCTTACATCTCTCGATAGTTATTTTACGTGATTAAAGAGAAATATATATTGTGAAATGTATTCGAATGCTCATTTGAACCTTCTCAGCACAATGCACGAAAGGCATGTTGCGCAATGCAGTTCTGCATTCAAATGTGATGAAATCAGAGGTGGATGTAAGAAGAAGAAGGGGGAGGGAGAGGGAGAGAGAAAGAGAGAGGAAGGAGACCAAGCTCTCGCGAAACAGCCCAAACCGCTCTATCGCGGGAGCTTAACTGACTGGTTTCGGTCAACAGGTTTGACACGGCGGGCCCGCCGCCGTACGGATAAAGATGATTCCCGCGGACAAAAACGATAGCGGCCGCTCGCGACGTTCGTTGTGGCCGCAACCTTGTTGCAAGCGGCAGGGAATGCGGCCTTTTTTGCTGCCGGGTCCGGGGTCCGGGGTCCGGCGGGGGCCCGGGCAGTCGTCGAAGACGTTAATGGACACGTTGGGCCGCGCCGGGCGGACAGCAACATTTCCGGGCAATGTTTTATCACTTAAGGCTCGATCCGTCCGGGGCTTCACGCTTTAACTGCGCCGAGATCGATAACAACGTCGGATATCGATGCGAAACCTTGTTGCGAGCGGGGTCCGGGCTTGAGTCTTCCCTTCCTCGTTTTTGTTTTTGTTTTTTCTTCCTCTCATTCTCTCTCTTTCTCTCTCTTTGCCTTCTTCTTTGCTACGCACCCGCAACCAGAGTGGATGTTAATGGACGTGCGCGCGATAACAAGCGAGCCGCGCGACTTAACGCCGTCGAGTGAGTACGGGTGCAATTTGTTGCATCTGCGATCGGCTTTCGGCCCGATGTCGTCGAAACGTCTTCATAGGGAAAGAAACGAACGAGTCTCATGACTCGTTTTCATCTTTAATGGGCCGAACAATATTACTGCGAAAAAATAATGTACAGCGCGAGCAGTATGTAGAATGCATCACACTCCGGTAAAAATTACTTTTAACGTACTGCTGTTGTGCTGTACAGCTAAACAAACAACAATACACGAAAATTTTGTTATAGATGAAGTACTGTGCTTTAACGTTTGAAAAGTAGCTCGCGTTATTATCTATATTGTGATATTTACGTGATTAACTTTTGCTCAATTATTGAATTATTAATACCAGATAATTGTCAATTTAGGAGATCATTAAATTTGTTAACACATATACATATGTGTTAACAAATGTATATATGTATGTATATATATTTTTTATTAATTAGAAATAAATAAGGCAGAGTCGATATATCTAACTCAAGACTAAAAAGTTAAAAGTACAATGGATCGATCGGTGGCTATAAAGAACCTAACTCGCGCGCCGTCAAACCAAAGTCGAACTTGAATGACACCGCTCTTTATCTCTCGACTTCTCTCTAGTAGTCACGAGCGAATGTCGAGACAGAGTCTTTCGGTCGAAGCCATCGCTGGTTGCATCTAGTCTGTCGCTGGCTTTAATCCCATCCGTTACACTTTGGAACTCGAGAAGGTCCTTCCCCTCGGTCCTATCCCCACGGCGCGGCGCGGCGCTGCAGATGGAGGAAGTGGTCCGAGGAGTCCGCATCGCTTCTCAATCCGTTTACACGAGGGGATTCTTATCCCGGATTAATCGGCCGTTTGCGATGCTCCCGCGACAGGTACGACAAGCTTAATGCATCCAGGATATACCGTGCATCGCAACAACGTGTCGTCCAGTTGCATTTTGTCCCCTGCTGTTGCCCTTACCTCTTAACCGTTACTGTGCGCGCGAAATAAGCGGAGGCGCGAGGAGCCGCGAGGGAAGATCGCCAGCGAGTGATAAGAACATTGACCAAAAAACTGCAGCTCGTTTCGGTCGTAGCGGCCATTAACGGGCGGCCACGACGATTGGCGCGGATCCGCGGTGATGCATCGCGCGCGGCTGCACGCCGCGACGCGCGCCGTTATCCGGCGAGATCGCTCGCGCATGATAGCGCGCGAAAATGCACCGTATTCCGCGCGCTTGACGGATCTCATTAGCGACGGGGTAATGGGGAACAATGTAAACAGTCCGAGGATTGTCCACGCAGGTAAACTGCGGACGACGAGGATTTAGCGGGTAAACGGAAGTCCGACGGCTATCTGTCTCCCGTTCCCCTGCGGTCGAGCTGCAGCTGCGTCGAAATGCTCTTATTGGCCCTTTGCGATGTAACACTGATGAGTTATGGCCGACACTTGTTGGAAATTTCATATTTTTTAAGAAAGATATATCAAGAATTTTATAAGACTCACGTCAAACTTTGAAAAGTGGTAAACTACAACTTTATTGTCACTTTGTTTCTCGCTATATGAAATCTCCAGAAAACCGCAATTAATCGTGTATATTGTCTGAAAAAACGATATAAGTCAGCATATCAGCAACTTTATCGTAAAACGTGTCAACAGCTTTATTATAAAATATAAAGAAAATAAAAGTTTATATCGTAAATCAAATCTGCACTTTAATATCCCTTCTAAAGTTATTTACATTTTCCGCGTTAATTGCTAACTTTGTGGAATTAAAGGCGTTTGTTGCGAGACGCAAACAACTATTGTATTTATTAAAAATAAAAGAAAAATTATATTACATTCTAGTTTATTTCATATTACGATAATGAATTCTCATGAATTGTATAATAATGCGCGTTCGCATTGCAAAGAGCCGCAGTTTTTATGCGAAACGTATCACGTGTAGAACGGACAAATTTAATATGAATAGCTTGGAATTATGAAAAACACGAGAAAAGCTTTCACGCACCTGCAGATGCGTTTACGTGGCGAGTAATGGCGCAAATCAGAATACAGCACGTGATTATTATTTTTCGTGATCATTGGCCACATCATCATTTGCTTTTTACTAACGAGCGCTTTGAAAACCGCGATTGAAATACGAGAAGAAGTAAAAATATTTTCTTGTTTTCTACGACCGCGCGGGATAATTAAATCGCGAGATTGCGCGTCCTATTATATTTTGACGTTTGTTATATCTTTTTACTGCAAAGTTACCTTTTCGCGTTATCATTGCACGTAAAAACTGTCGCATCAAAATAAGATTCATCATGTGAGATTGGCGTGGAAATTTTTTTCCACAAAACTATATATTCAAAAAATGCTTTAAATATGAATAAAAAATGTTTTTAATTTGCAAAGATTCTTTGAAAAAACACGAACTATCCTCTAATTTGCAAATTCCAATCTAAAGATACACAATTGAAAGATTGGGCACTACATTATTTTTCTGAAGTGAATCTGTCAAGAACTTCGACAATTTATTTAGTCGGCGATCTCATTTTCTCGACATGGCGCGACTTTTAAGGGCACGAAAAAGGCCGAGGGGGACCTCGGCATGCACGCGGTGCATCTATTCGAACGGAGAAACGCGGAGGATGAGGAGGACGGAGAGGATGAGGGAGATGAAGGGCGCGAACGACCTTAAATACGTCGTATTCACCGCCCGTTGATGAACCGTTGCAGCGGGCCGAGCAAGCCCGCGTGTATGCGTACGTACGTGTGAATCACGCGGAATGAAAATTTATCATACGGTATTTATCACCGTAGACGCGATAGTCGGCTCGAATTACGTTTGACGCGCGGCTCGCGAGGCGCGCACGATTTTCCGCACGCCCGGCGATTTATGCGACTACCGCCAAAAGAGTCGCACCGCCGATGATCAAAGACGTGTATTAAGATCGACAGCTGCGCTCTCGGCGCCTAGCCGAGACGCCGCCGTCGACAGGGATGAAGAGTTACTAATGCCAGCCACGCTCGTCGTTTTTACGTCAAGCAATTGTGAAACGCGCGAACGAAATGGCGTGTCTACTACATTGTTACGAATTTTCCTATGCGCTGCCTTTCGCGTCATGACGACGACGCGTTAAAAAAATTCTAGCTACATACAAGAGGTTAATCAGATTTTCAAAAAAAATGAGATTCAACTGTAAATTAATTAGTAGTAATAAAGATAACAAGATTAAAGTAAATCATTTAAAATTATACAGCGTAAACTGTATAAAAAAAAAGAGACTTCAGAGATTTGAAAATATTTAAATTATTAGTCTAATTCTTAGGTCTTAGATCTTTCTTATAATTATGTAGTCTTATTATCAGTTCAGCAAATCTTCATTTAATATATATATTACATCTCTTCTGCATAGATATTGTTACAAAGTTTTCCGCAACTGAGAGAAAATTAATTTAAACTTTGATTTTCAAAGCGATTTTCAAACGTTTAAACATGATCAAGAAGGATTATGCAGAAAGAGAACCGAGTATCACAATAAATTGCATCGTGTATCGATAATAATCAGATCGCCAACAATCAGTTCAACAATTACTGCCCAGAAGTAACTCGAGTAGAGAAAGGACAATAATTCGGTCTCCCGTCTCTCGTCTACACAATTCTTTCAGCGACTTGTATTATTGGGAAGAAATTCGCAGGACGGAGCGTCGAAAGTTCGACTTTCCCTCGAACGGCGTTCCCGTCATTCCTTTTTACGCGAGTAGGGCGCTTTCTGAAATAAATCTCATCTCGGAGCGTTGCGTGGGCGACGCGACGACGCATCGGCTGCTTCAATTCCTTCTGACGACGTTACCGAGAGAGACCTACAGGGTGGGGGCCTGTGTCGTCTGAAGCTATCGATCATCGATACCGAATTCAATTACCTTATTGTGTCTCCAGAGGTGCACGCGTGTGTGTCTTACTTGCGAGAGAAGCTACAACGGTTCCCCCCTGCCTAGCGGCTGGGCCGCACCGCTTCGGCCGCTTCCATTAAACGAAAGCCCGCCTGTGGGAAACTATCGTTGGCGATCCGAATTGTTATCGAGATATATATCGTCGTCTGAATTGGATTTCTAATAATAGCAATAAGCAATGGAAAATATGTAGCACAGTCTGATGCATTTTGCATAATGAGCGATGGTAACGAGAAAAAAAATCAAAGGAGAAGAGAGGGACCTCCCGTTTGAGATCCCATCGTACACGTCTATACAAAGATTATTCGTCGTGGCAGGAAGGAATTACCGCGAGATTTAATCGTGTAATACCGCAAGCGCGGGTATGTGCGTGTGCAACGATCTCGGGCTGCATTGAATGGACCTCAAACCTTGGTATGTTCATCTAGATATGCATGCTCTACGACGGCGGATTGCTTGTTAATCGGGCCACGATTACAGGCGGACTCAGCGTAACTCGTTGTCGCTGGATAAGAAAGTTTGCCTTGATTAAGACGACTTCGCGAGTAGACCTCTACTCTGAAATTATATCAATGTTAGAATCGGTACGGTGTACGAGTTGGTGCTAATTCGAGAGTAGACATGCCGCTATGAATATGAACATTGCACCAGAGACGTGACCAAGCAAATATATTGAACAAAAGGATTATATAAAAAGATATATCATTAATTTGTAACGCCTTCTACGTTTATATAAAGTTACGTAAGTGAAAAATTTATGCGGTGAAGAAAGAAAAATAAAACTAAAAAAATAAACGTTTTACTGTTTATTTATTCATAAGCTAAATTAATTTTGTTAGAGAGTTGCAAATGCTGTAGATGTGTAAACTTGTGGTGAATTTTCCCCAAATTATTAACTTCCTAAATTTTCCCTAAATTGTTGTTCTAATATTTAGGTAATAAAATTTAGTAAAATTAATATTAAACAAACAATAACATGATTTAGCCTTGTCTCTATAATGTTCAATATATCTAAATGTAACCCACTAGTTGCTTTTGACATGTACCTAAAATTATCATAATATAATATTCTATTACATACATACATAGGTACACACATTATTTCAATTACTCTCGCGTATAGTGTCTCACAATTATTCTGCCATTTACTTCACAAAATATCACGATGCTATTGTACCATCCTATTGTTAGAATAATTAATTAGTTCATAATTAGTTCATAATTAATATGATTCTAAAGACATGTTTTTAAACATTGATGTGAACTAAACGCGCATATGTGACAGTCGATATGTGAATTTTCTCTCATTCTTTGCTGTTCTCTCGAATCGCGAGAGGCTATGCTCCTTTGAAACGACGTGTAACGCGAGCAAGAGAATCGTCGTTGGACACGACACGAACCCTTAGACACCCGGCGAACCGCACCGACCACGGCTGCTCATTTCGCGTACGGATCATATACCGTGCCCGGAGATAGCTAGCCGTAGACCCTCGAGATTCCCAGATCGCTATCTGCGGATCGTCGGCGCACAATCGCGCGCGCGCTAGCGCACCGCATCACCGGAATTGCATCGTAGTCGCGTTCTCCGACTGCAAACGCACCAATTGCGATAAGCCTCGCGATGACGTCGCAGGCACGCCGAACAATCTAACGTTAATAAGGACGCTGT
This sequence comes from Temnothorax longispinosus, assembly GCF_030848805.1. NCBI lineage: Eukaryota > Metazoa > Arthropoda > Insecta > Hymenoptera > Formicidae > Temnothorax > Temnothorax longispinosus. The sequence goes on from NC_092358.1 coordinate 19,729,475, forward strand.
CGAGTGTTTTTACCACGGTAATTTCTGCTGATTGTGATGAGGCTCATATTCGATTCAGAAACGAAAACAAAGATGCGGATAAAGTTTGAAGCGTTCATAAAAAGAGAATTAAAAAATTAAAACATTTCTACACTAAGAGAAAAATCCAGGTTTAAATCGTTCAAAAATTAACAAACGGATATAATCCGATAACTTTCAATCGGAATTACAAAAAGCCTATCAAGGCCAAAATAATGTACGATTAATGATATCCAGATATCATTGATAATAATTAGATATTATAGGTCGGACATTATTTTGGCCTTAATCGGCTTTTTATAATTCCGATTAAAAGTTATCGGATTGCCCGTTTGTTAATTTTCAAACGATTTTATTTCTCTCAATGTAATGACTGTTCTTGCGTTTTATGTCAAAATGTACAAGTTCAGCGTGGACAATCTTAAGATCCATGATGATAAGAGAATAATGGTTTATTAGCGGTCGAAGTGTTCCGTTTAACCCAATATATTCGCGCGTTTTTTGTTGTATTTATTATATCTTTATCTACATATGTTTCTTTGTATAATCCTTTTTGATTATATAAGACAAATTTTTAATTTTCGCTTCAAGAACGCTCCAAATTTCAGCTACAAAAACAAAGAACCTTCGACGACTGGAAGATGCACGAAAGTTTTATTCTGCGAACATAAGTTCTGAATGTGTTTATTGTAAGTAATATCTTATTATAATTCCTATATTATTTTAATAAAATTATAATTTCTATTCTTACGTTACTATTCCATTATTTTTTGCTATTTTCGATTTCGAGGGGTAACGAGACGCACCGCGAGCGAACACGAGTTAAGGTCCAACTTGTATTCTATTGCGTCCCATGCCGAGGTGCCCGAACTCGTCTCCGTGTCGTCGCGATTAACGCGGAACGAAACGGAGGATTAAATGTTTAATTAACCGGCGATCGACCGAGCTAATGAAAGACTCGATATTTACCGAGGCTGTCCCATGGTAAGAACAAACCGCGCGCGGTCGGCGCGATAAACAATGACTACAGCAAACCCTTATGAAAATTACGAGGTGCGACGCGCCGCAAAAAATCCCATCAAGCTCGATGATCGTGCCGCTTCTATACATACTATACATGTCGATTTATCTGTTTCTCTCTCTTTCCCCTCCTCTCTCTTTCGCTTCTACTTTTACTCTTTTACTCTCGTTTTATCTCTCTCGCGAGTGATAATCGTGCCGGCGCGATTCGTGCCGAGTCGCATCGTCATGCCGGTAACGCCGATGTACCACTTTGTAACAGATCGCTGATTGTATCTTGACTCATTGCGCTGCATCGCTATGGCATTTGCATTATACAGGGTGTTCAGGAAAAGCTACACGGCGATAATCTCCCCAACGCAATGTTCAAACAATTCAGCAAGCGAACAGTTAACCGATAAATTCCAGTTTCGATTAATTACACTTTTATTTAATACAGAAATACAAATATTACGTTGAAGAAGATTATTGCTCCTCGTAATACGTTCTTGAGATCTTGAACAAGAAGTAAAGTTTAACTTTTAGATGCAAAAAGGTATATAGGCTTCTCTCTTACAGAATATTTCTTTCATATATTATTTAAAATTCATAAAGGATTGTATTATTCATCGTCGGCAATTACAATCGAGTTATAATTAAAGTTCTTGTGTGTACCGAATAGATCGAAACATCGGATATAGTTGGCGTTTTACAGACATCGTTAGGTACACGGGCTATACTTAAACGACAATTTGACCGGGTCAATGTTTAATCGACACGTATTTTAATTCTATCGATTCCGAGCACGCTAAATCGCCACTTACATTAGCCGGCAGAATGGGCAATTACCTTCATCACCGTTCGACCCTTTAAGCTAGCCTCGCTCGATTAGCAGCAACTTTCGACGGAGTTGCGTTCAATTAATCCGCTCTAATTTTCGCGCGAATCCGTCGAAATCTCGCCTAGACGTTTCGCCAATTCGCCATTATGCTGAATTGCACGATGAGAGTGATTTAATCTACAAGAAATTATCGACGAAGTAAATGATTAAAATATTCAACACAAAATATCGATGTGGGTGTGTCGATTTCTAATGAGTAAATAGCAAAAATTCCAAAATATTTTGTTTAAAGAAACAGAGAAAAACTTAATTTGATGTTCCTCACATAGTATGATAATTTCATCATACCGAAAGCAAAATAAATTATTCTACGTTTTTGAAGAATATTCCATGATATTTTAGGTTTGATAATAAAATATTTTGCGCGATGGAAAGACTATTCTAGCTTTCTACGATAGCATAAACTATTTATCATCGATTACTGAACAGGAGCATAATAGCCTCTCGGCTAAATCTAGCGGCGATTTTCCCAACGTTGCTTAATTAACTCTAACCATAGTTTAATTGGTTCCGTGTTTTCCTTCAGATAGTAGCATTGGCTATAATACGAACGAAGAAAAAGGATTATATAAGGAGATGTTCTTGCAAGGTTAAAAGTTCATTGACGTTAGTTTGCGCGTGAAACCAGCCTCCAAACAAGATATATTTTACCAATTAATAATCCTGGTTTAAAGTAACACTACAATTTTTTCCTAATAACGTTTCTCTCTTCGAGAAATTATGGGCGCGCTGGAAGAAAGCTTAAATTGCGGTTACGGAAGAAGGTTAATAATCGAATTATTCACTCGCAGACATTCGGTATATGTTGACTTCATTCTCACGGCTTTGTGATACTTTCCACTCCGAATATCGCCTACGAGACCGAAAGCGAGATGGAACTTCTTTAATTGCTCCAATCAACCGGCCGCTTATTTCCATGATTGCACTCGCGATTACACGTGTGGCATGGGGATCGATGAGTTACGACGCCGCGGTAATTGCTTCTCTCACGTCGATGCGCGGGCCCGACGTGAACCACCAGTGTCGTTTTCGCGGTCTTACAAGGCACGACCTTCGCCTTTTTCTCCCGTTAAATAAGCCCGTGCGACGCGTAGCGATCGAGGACGCCGGCCGATTCCCAGGGGATTTATCGAATTTGTGGCGATAAGAGGGGCAACCGGTTCGCCGACTCGCGGCTCGGGCTGGCTCGGGCGGTGGAGGTGGGAGAGCGGAGAACCGGAATGCCCATCCTGTGCCGCTGTCGCGGCTACAAAGTTGCGGCGTGTGGCTCGACTCGTTTGTAAGGACGCCAGGCGCGCTAATACGTAATCCTCGGAACGGGAGGCGCATTCCCGAGGAATCGAAGGCAGATGGTGAACACGAGTGTTCTGCCGTTCGCCAGACATCCGAGCGACAGCAGCACCGGACAACCGGTGATCGATATCTCGGGATATTGACATTTTTATCCGTTATCGCCGGTTGTAACCCTTCGATTTTAACACCCGACGCCGCTTGTACCTACCGGCCGGACACCGATGTTCGTCACAATGTTTAGCATGGATTAAATACTCGCTCTTATCTAATTAAACATGCGAGGCAGATATATCTCTCCCGAGCAGGAATAACAAAGCGTCTGAAACACGCGTTACCGGAATTCTCAAAAGCGAGGAGACCTAATTTCCAAGTTGGAGTCCCTCGAAACTTTCAGTAACGAATTAATACAACATTTCTAATACTAACACGCGACATCGGCTGAACTTTCAAATGCAAATATCAACTTTGCGAGAGTGAAGACTAATTCGCGTATGTCCCGGTTAAACATTTCTCCCGGTGTAAAAATAACCGGTAAAAATCTTCTAAAAGTGTATAAGAGGTTCTCTCGTATAAGAAGGCGAAACTTGCAAGCCGAATCAAAGTTTCCCCGTAACGTACCTATATATTTTTACATTGCCGAAATTAATTAAACACATCAAATCCCGCTTCTCGAACACGCGACATCAGCTTTCCAAGCTTCCAAACGAGGGGGCCAACTTGGGGCGAGGACGTAAAACATACGCCCAACTCGCGCATGCTTCTAAGCCGTAAAATCGCTTCGCCGAAGCGAGACGCGTGCATGCTCACGCGCGCGCGCGCGTGGCTTCTTATTATTAACCCTGCGGCTCGCGAGCAATTACGAACGCTCTAATAAACCGCCGGGCCAATCGGGGATCGAGCGGCTCGACGGTGCCTCTTAAAATCGAGAGCATAATTTCCCCATTTCTCAACACGAGCGACGCGATAATCGTAAGCCCGAGCTTTCGGCGCGCGTTTCGTCTATACGAGCGGAAAACGTAACACGCGGGGCGACGAATTAACGTCATGTGCCGCGCCGGAGAATCTACCCCATGCGATTTTTACGGCCCATCGGGGGTTACCGTGTACAGAAACACGTTGCCACTGGATAGAGACATTTGTTAACGCGGATCGAGACCCGCATATTGCACCTTCCACCGCCTGCACCGCTCTTTCCTCCCCTTTGCATCCCCGCCCCGCTTTTCTACATCGCTTTTCTCTTTCCCGTCTCTCGACACCCTTGGTGAACCCTCGTGATTTATTATCTCGATTGTCATTATAATCGAAGCCGGCTGTCGAGAATTGCAGCACGCTGCAGCTACATCAACGACTACTGAACACAAAAACGCGGCTTTCGTTAGGATTACAATTCGTACGCCTCTATAATATATGACTTCATTTATAAAACAGCATAAGTAAATAATGCCCGACACTATAAATCAATGGCAATCCGACATTAAAATAAATGATTATTTTAGCTAATTATTTTCCGATATAATGAATATACTTTCTTTTAATTAATATTAATTTTCTTGATTAGATAAAATTATGATTATAAACAAACTGTCTACATCAATGTACATGTCATGCATAGAACGATTAATTGTTACATTATGCAGTTTTCTTGTATTGTCATTTATCTGTATGTGCTGAAAATATAAATTTATGCAACACGTGCATGGAAAGTGCCCCATTACGCACGCTGCGTGATAGACCACTTTCCAGGCACTTGCAACATAAAATAGGAAGTGTAAGTCGTGTGTAAAGATGAAAAAACTCGCCTTCGGCTCGTGCGTAAACTCCGCACCCGGGAATTTTTATCTTACCTCACTTGTTACACAAATAACTATTCTAATCACGACCACTTTTCTTGCTTGTTATGTTACTCATTCATTTTTTCTGCAAATAATGTAATAATTTAAAGAGAACAATCGTGATTCACAAGCTTGTTATTGAAATACTTATCATGGTTATACTTATCTGGTTTTATTCACTTTGTTTTTATTCTTGTGTAATCAAATTACAATTATTTATAACCTATAGTTAAAAGAAGATGAAAGTTGTGAAACAAGAAAGTGAAAAAAGTCTAAGAAACTCTTTGAAACAGTTTTGTACTAATAATAGTTGAAAAAATGACAAATCCTGTATTTATTCTCTCGAAAATCGCATAATTCGCATTACATTACTTCGTTTAGCTCTCTCAGTCTTTTCATTTCCGTTCGTCGCACGAGGAAAAGTTGATCCTCGACCAAAAAAATCGCGTTTCTTTAACATGTCTCTTTTTTCTCTCTCTTTCTTTGAAATAGTTGCCAATTGATATCCGGATCCTGGCAAACGTCGAGAACATCTAAAACAGCGGAACTTCAAACGCTCTCAATGTATTTTCTCCAAGTTTTATTTCGACGCTTCTGTGGAAATCGTATAGAATCCTCCACACAATATCGTCATAACATTTTATACTCTCCAGTTTTCGTATGCACATAGACATGATTCAATTTTTAACACTCTCTTCGCGATGCTTTTCTCTCATTGTCAATTCTATCATTTCGCATATTAAGGAAAGCAATTTTCATAAAAAGATAGTTTTTCGTTTTATCTAGATTAGCGTTACCACTACGCGTTTTAAAAAGTATATATATTCGCAGTATTATTACGTAAATGAGTTCCAATTAAATAAAGGCATTTAGAAGCTTTACTGACAAAATAGGATCTAACATTTTTAAAAGCGAGAAAAACATTACATACGATTTGATACTATTATAATTTTGTTTAAATTTCTGCGAGATTGTAAAAAGTGATGATAAATAGATAAATGCGAAGACATAATTCTAAAATTCTAGCAATACAATTCAATTTGCTCCGAAAATAAAAGTCCCCGATAGAATGTTTCCCTTCTATTCTATTAGAAAATACATATTTCATTTATCGGAGGATTTCATTACTCCTTGCATGTATGTGTTATGTTTTTTCACAATAGAGATGATTCCACAACCCTCTTATCCTTATGTACGTATACGCGAACATGATAGGAGGGGGTAGAAAACGTCCCTCGGCAGCAATAAACTGATGTCTTGTTGCGCGGCAGTTGCTAACAACGCCTCGGCAGGATAATAAACACGCGTTTTTGCGGTCGCTTTTACATATGTAACGCTCCCTCACACGTACACTGACATAATATGTGAGAAAAAATTGTTTTAACAACAATCCGAGAAAACTGGCAAATTTTAAATATTTTGAAAGTATAATTTTCTATTCCAAGATTATTTGTCTTCGAAGCTCGAATCGCTCTTCGCGTGCAATCTGCGATAAGTACGTAATATTCGTACCAATATTTCATTTGAGAAGAAACTAATCTCGCTCGAAAGAGTCATTTGAACAACTCCGTGTCCTCGATAGCTTCAATTGGGTTCAAACGTACAAATTAGATCTGATCACGGCTAAAGAGGATAACGCGCGAGTTCTCTCACGAATTTTCGCTATAGCGCATTGCGCATTCCAAGATAGGCCATAATCGGTCTGACGTTTTTATTGTCGAGTACGCGAGTGAGAATTCTCGTTTTTCACGAATTATAGCGAACGGAATGGCGTGGAACTACGAACAGCCGCGGCCTACCGATGACATCCGCGTCATTAAAACTCGTCGTCGCAAAATCCACTTAACGCCTTGCTCGCGCCGAACTGCAGCCTTGCTGCAGTTACTACGCTGCGGGCCGCATCGATGGCCAAGTTAGTTCGCTAATCAGCGCCAAGTTCCGCGCGGCAATGCAAACTTCCTTACGATCGGCGTAAAGCGCGCTACCGGCGGCGATTACACGCTCCAACGTAATCGCTCGCTCGTTCTCGACCGGAACCCTCCGTGAACCCTCCATAACCCTCACTCGTGAGCACGCAGCGCATATAAAAAATAATATAACAACGTAATCAGAACAGTGGCGTATTTCTGTCATTATCATAAATTTTGAACAATAACGGGAGCAGCGTAATTGGTACAATCGTCAATATTGTTACAACATCAAAGTTCCCAAAAGTTTTCTGCGCATAACAGTTTGATTCAAAATGTAGATGTCCATAAATACACACGTATGCAATCTACATTGGAGTTTCTCTTCTGCAATACAGATTTGTCTTAATAAGCAAAATTAGAAGCAAAAAGAATCCTTATTATCAGTAATAATAATAGAATAGTATCACATCTTTTAAAAATAATTTTCAATCTTTTAATAATTTTAATTTAAATAATATACTAATAAAATTTATGCCTCATTAATGTTCTTCATAAGTTCGTATAATAAAATAAGTTTAATAGTTTGTATCGCGATCATCTATTTGTTACGAATATCATTATTCTGTATATTTTATTTTTCCTTTAATTTTTTTACAGTCATCGCATAGGCAACATTAGTGCCAACGCTTATTTTTTACTCATTTTCTTCATTTGCACAGCGGATTTATCTATTCAAGAAACTATCACTGTCATTTTATTTATATTCATGCAATAAAATTATTATTATTAAATTATGATTATTTTAGGTATGCTTGGCATTTTTTATATTCTTTCTTAAATGCTCTTTTAGAATTTAGAATTTATTTACGTGATTATATCTTTTATTTTTTTTTTTACACAACTATCCATGACAAATTTGACAAAATTTAAAAAATTCTATGCATTGGACATTCGCGGCGATGCAAGACTGAGAGCCTTTACCGAAGTTACGTTCGTCACTCGTCACGCTTATGGCTTTTAACACGTAAGCGAAAGTATCGTTAAGAGGCTTCCGCTTTTTGTACGCCAGCCTGATACCGCGTTAGTCTGCAACATTTGCATCCGGCTAACACGTGCCAAGCGGTTTTGTAATACGATGCGAGGACGCGCCGGCATTCCGAAGGAAGCTGTTAAATCGATGGAATCCTCGTTTCCTTGTTTCTTGCCGCGCGCCAGGAGCACCGGCGAACCGTAATGAAAATTTCAGTACCCCGTCGAAATGCATAAAATGCCGGCCGTGTCGAAATGCAGCCCTGCGGGTGGAACGCAAACGGAACCTATTGACCTCCGTGTTTATTTATGCCGAGGATATTTTCACTCGTATTTTCCATCCATCGTATTCCAGCGAGAGGCAACACAGTTGGATGTTTTTGGAGAATTTTTAAATTCATTCTCACTTTACTGTATCTACTTATAGTCTACAATTCATGTGTATCTCCAAAAACACAAGGAACTACGATTGATATTGATTAGCAAGGCGAAGTCTTGAAGCATTTTGCATATTTCACATCTGATGTATTTATACAAATCTATAATATTATATAATTTCATTTTTTCGGCATATGTAATTGAACTCGCGCGCACACGCGATAATTCAAAATGGACAAATAAAATTTGTGAGTTGTCACAAAAATTTTCGAATGCTCAATCTTTTTGTAAAACATTTTCCAGGGTAGCAAGAATTCCCCACAAAATTTTTATTCGAAACAATTGAACTTATTGAAGAAAAACTGCCTCAATATATCGATCAATCGTGAAAACGCGATGTCACTCTTGAAATTCTGCTAACGATTTTACTCTCGCGATCTATCGGCGCGTATCGGGTATAAATTCCGTCGCGTCTGCTCTTCTTGGGCCTTACGCAGGGGTACACATTCTTTCCCCTCAGCCGTTTCTCCAGCCCGATGTTGGGGACCTGTGGCAGAATCGGCGAATGGTAAAACGCTGAATTGCGACTTCATTAGCCGCACGACTTTGCGCTCGCCGTAATTCCGGCGCGCTCTGAGCTTCTCTTCCTCCATCTGTGCCGAGTACCGCGCAAACACCGCGCCGCCCCCGCGCCACGAAGAGCGGCAACGAAAAGGGGGAACGAAAAAGATTCGACAAAAGAATGGCCGGGTACACGCACGTGAAGCGGGGGAGGGGACCGGGATCGAGGAGAAAAAGATGAGGGGGACGGGACGTTGGGTATGGACGATCGGTGCAGAAAAAGGACGTGCGAGACAGGAAGACGGAGACGGAAGGCGAAAGAGAGACGGAGGGGCCCACCGGGGGCACGGGAGGCAGGAATGAAAAAGGATGGAAAAAAATTAGGCGCTCTGTAGATCGCACGCCATGGGACGACGACTGCGTGGCCTCTGTCTCTCTTTTCTCTTCTCTCTTCTACTTTTTCTTCGCTTTCTACTCTCTCTTTTTCTTCTTCTTCTTCTTCCTCTTCTTCTTCTTAGCTGTCGTTCCTCTTCTTTATTTCTTCGGCGAGGCGTACAGTGCGCGACGCAAACACAAAACATGTCATGGCTTCTCGCAGTTCCTGTCGTCTGCTTCCTCGTTCCAACATATACGCCACGCAGAACACGTTGGAACGAGGCAGAGTTTTACAGTGCTGACGAGAAATTAACAAGGATTATTATATCAATAATTCTAGTTTGATTAATGATAAAAAAAAAAACCAAAAAAAGAAGGATTCAAAAAAAATAATTCTGGAACTGTTTAAGATTTCTTTCGTTATAACTGAAGAAATACATTTACACATTAAATCCTCGGAGAGAATGTCTTCCATTATAATATAACGGCATTTCAAATGATTTTGGACATTCGTACTAAGATAGAAGATTATGTAACAATACATAAAAACATTTCAAATAGCACATTTATATTATTACATTCTATAAATGCCTCCATTTTTTTCTTATTATTAATGTAATGCATTAAGCGTTCGATACTATGGATGTTCAATTCATCGCGCGGGTGCAAGAAACACAATTAAAGAAACCACTTCCCAATCCCTCGAATCTTTTCACTTAATTGAAATATGCAACCCTTCGCGGACGACCAAGTTTGCCCGAGTATCGGAGGCGTCTCGAAAATTGTTCCGAACCGCCAGTCCGTTCTGAGAGGGGCACTCATTATTTACATAGTGTCTCGCAAGCGAGATTTCGAGAGCGCGAAGCACGAAAAACGCGGGATCCAATCGTCGTCGCCGTTGTTCCGAAGTTTCCGCGGGCGGGATAATGGCGAGCTGGCACAATGCGCCGGCACGGATTCCACAAGTTCCTCCGAATGTGCGGAGAGAGCGAGAGCGCCTTTTCATTATCTCGACTGTACCCGGGTACAGTTTGTATCGAAGAAGTCCGCGGACGAGAGGGATGGATGGATTGCCATCGGCCGAATCGGGCGAGGGACCAGGGCAAGCAGGGGAGGGAAGGAACGGTGGGACAGGACGGGAGGAAAAGAGGAAGCGAGAGAAGGACCGACTGGAGGGCTTGAAAGTACCGCGACGAGAGAGAGCGTGAGAGAAGACGAAGAAACGTCGAAGGGACACGGAGAAGCGCGCACTATAGAGCGGACCGATCAGCCGTGGGCCTGGCTCATTATAACTTTTATGACTGGTCATTTGGTTCACTCGAAGCCTTAACGCGAATGCCGACATGCAAAGGGCGCATCACCGTCACGGACGAGACGGGTCTATCGGCGAAAGTGTCCGTCGCTTAAACATCCGGCGAGTCGGCACGGTACCGCAGAAGTGAATTGATATGCACGGAACTTTACACCAACAATGGAAATTCTATAGTTTGAGAGGCAAGAATGGCTAATAGTCCGCGACTCAAAAATAAACGAACGTGTTATAAAAAGATTAAATCTATATTTCGCGAGATGCACTGCGTACGTGTGGAAATATGTACATATGTATACAATTGGTGTTGCTATCTTAAAGCCTCTGTTCTTCAACGGAATGATAGAGGGTTCGACGAACTTCCCAGGTTTTAAACAAGAGTTTAGAAGTGGAGAACCAACGGTATAAATATCACGCTTCATCATTGAATTTATTCCAAATATAAGCGTACTATTTAGTGAAGTTCATTACTTTAGCGAGAAGAACAATCTGGTCTAATGATACTTTAACCTTATAACGATCGACACGTTTTTAGAGCAAAACGAAAACTTCGCAAAAACTTTCCAATTTGACAAAAGTCGCGTTCAACGCGGAAGCGTCAACGTCAGCTGATCCCGCAGGTACAATGACCGATTCTCCACGCCCTCTTCCAGTTCCGCCATTTGACCGACCTCGGTGCTTCTTGCTTCCCGGGCCGGGCTGTAATAACCGTCTAATTTAATAACCCTAACCGAGAAACCGTGCGCACTCACGTTCGCTTTCGCTCGCGGAAAATTTCATTCCGATTTGCGTGATAGGTAGTAGACATGCCGCGTATGAGGAACGAAAGGGCCCGCCCCCGCAGGCCCCGCGCGCGCGGCAGCTCTATTCTCCTTTGCCACCGCCGTGGAATCCGAAGCTAAATTAACCACTACCTTAGACGAAACAATTTCACGTAGCTACTTTCCGCCGTAAATTGACTTGCACGTACAACGCGTATGTAATAGAACCCGAGTTGGGCCCTGAGATGCGAGGCTTCAGGGCCGCATGCATCTCTCTTGAAAAAAAAGCGCCATAACTGTATTCCACGCCGCCCTTCTTGAAAATGTATCTTAAAAGCAATTTCACGAACAAGCCTCGAAACTTTTGGAATCATTTATAATTAATTTCAAAAATTATTTTTTATTGAAGTAATGAATTGTCTTTTCAACAATCAGCGGCGTCTTGGAGGACATCAAAGAGTTCTTTATTTTTTAGAGGTTAGGAAACTGAGTTATTTAAGTAAAGTTTATATGAAGTTAATTGAAAAAGATGAAGTTCCTCCATGTACTTATAGGGTCTTGAAATTTCGCTCTTCAATTCGCTAAAAGTCTTTACGCTTCAATATTTAATATTTGCATAATCAGAGATTTTGCCAAACTTTTAGCGGAAGAAAACCGATTTCGAACTCATCGAGAAGAATTTCATTACTTTTCAACAGCTGACGCGGTAAAACTGGAATACCCCTGCATGTTGTAATATGTAATATACTGCATATGTAATGTATTACACAATATGTGATATATATATATTTTTGTATATATAAAATATATAAATAATTATAATATAATATAAAATTAAAATTCTTGTCTTATAGTGAAAATTTAAAATCGACATTAGCACACGTCGAGCATTAGATTTTCCCGCGTAGGAAATTTTCACAGGTCTTTTTCACGATCCTTTGAAGACGCGGCCCTGCGCGACGAACGCATCCCCCTCTGCTCCTCAGTCAATCGCGCCGCGGCAGATTACTCGATCTTTTATGCCTCAATTATCATACCGAGCCGTTATTAAACTCGCGCCGGGCGTACTTAGTGTTGCCCGTTGTGTTTCTTCCGCTTAACAATATTCGGTAGCGGCCGCGTCCACATGCGTGTGAGTGAAACGCATGCAGAAGGATCGCCAAGCGTCCTACGCGCGCGAATTATCAGCACGATCAATCGCGATTGCCGATCTGAAAAGTTAAAGAGCATGGACAGTTGTACAAATGCCCGATCGATAACAAATAAATATACAAAATTGATTTGAAGTTTGCGACAATCTATTTTTTTAATTTGTGACAGATAATTTGTCATGCATCTACATTCATAATATATTTTAAGTAACGACATGATTAAATAATCAGTATCAATATCTGACATTTAATTCATTCTCTGAAGAGAAAGTTTTCAAATATATTGTCAAAAATTTTCAAAAGTTTTTGAAATACTTCATTTTTAACAATTATTAGAAAAATACAAGCTTTCTAAATCTCAAAAATTGAATCTTGAAAATTTCTCTGCATATCATTTTCTATCATCGTTATATATTAAGAATATAATTTTAGAAATATTTCTATTTTTCCAATACACCTTTTGTCTTATAAAAACTAAGAGGGCAATTTCTATTTCTTTTTGTATTCGTCATAAGTAACATTTATTTGCATACATTGTCACGTTGTAAATTCATATACGTTTGCTCGCTGGAAAATAAAATCTGCTGCTAAATTTTATAATCGAATAAACGCTGCGACCGAGAGTTGCTTGATAAACAGAGCAAACCTTTCGTGAGAACAGTCAACGTCGCAAGTTGGACGCTGTTTTCAGTTTTGGTCAGCGTAGGAAAAAAATCCAAGAATCGACGGTGCACGCGAGAGATAGAAAAAAGCCCTCATGGGAGTTCAGAGCTTTTTTTCCGGTCGATCGATTAGAATATTGTTCATTTGCTCTCTTCGCTTTCGTGCGACACTCCTTTCTCGGATATTTATAGAACGAGCTTTGCTACCTGTCTGAGTTTGCGCGCATAATAAAAGAGCAAAAAAAAGCGAACGCGGAAATGATAGGGTGACTTCTCGTAGGTAGACTTGACAGTCTGGCATCGATCAGTTGCGAAATGGAAAAATAAAATTGCGAATGCTTTTGTGCTTACTATTTTTAAAACATTAATTTTATAGTTCATAAAAACAATTTTTTTGAAAAATATTAATCTTATAATTCATAAAAACGATATGAAATATATACAATATTTAATTTTAGCACAAAACCAATTATTGTGTTAAAACTATTTTCTTCTATACTTTTTATTTAATCTTTTACGAAGAAAAACTGACTTTTGTTGAAAAACCACCAATATCTGTTCCGTCATACGATGAAGAAAATATTAATAAATATAATCAATTTCTTTGAGAGCTCTGATATAGAATTTCATTAATAATCCATTCAATATTTGTGTAATTAACTGAGAATAATTTAATGCCTGAAAAAGGCAACATTTTTTACATTACATTTTTTACATATACATATGTTTTATATGTTCAATACATTATTATGTTTTTTATTGTTAGTATATAGATATTATGTTTTTGTATTGTAATACATTATCATTATACTCGACAATTTTTAATCACCGTAAGGTATTTTATTTCTTCATATCCACGTATGAAATGATTGTAAATTTCTAAAACCCTAAGTTACATAAAAACCTTTGAAAAGCATTATGTAGAACCTGAGGAGAAAACTTTAGCTCACTGGAGAATTCCAGTCGCGTGAAATTGCTATCGAGACTGGAGTAAGACATCATCGCTTGCACTACGTTAAGATGGTATGTATTCCGCGCACGTGAACTTATTGCAGATTACGAAACTTCGAAGAGTATACAAAAGAAGAGTATGCACTAGAGACGCAACTGAGTAATGTCCATCAATTTGACTATGAGAGGTTCCTCGTTCCTGTCAACGAATTCATTTATCGGCCAAATTCATTTCTCATAAGAAAAAGCGTTTTTATAACCAAGATGTGAAACATTGCGACGAGATGTTTATCTATTTTAAAGCGTACTTAGAAGGAATAAATTTTTAATATACTGCACAGTTTTAAATATTTTTAGTTTGATTAACCGTATGTCAAAACTATATTACGAAATGTTTGCGTATAATATTTATTAAAGACAGTTCCGCCTAAATATATAAATCTTTATTGGCCCGTCACCTCTTATCGAATTATTGGGGAATTTTTTTGCCGGGCCAGTTTTTCGTCACAAACCTTCTCCACCCTCACAACAAGACGCACGCACACGTGTTATACGGATCGAGCAATAACCGATGTTGTTCCTTTTTTGCTTTCCTTTTCCACCTGTCCGATCTTTTTCTCCGGGATAGAAAAATCGAGATCGTTACCGCGGCGTATCGGGAACGAATCGATCTCGGCTCCTTTTTTTGCGTTTTAGCTCGGCCACTTAACCCTTTCCTCCAAGAAGAATTGACGTATTTGAGAGTTTCAGAACAGAAGAGCTACTATACATGAGGAATATAAAGCAGCGAAGATTCGCTCTGGTATCCTCTAAGGTCTTCAACCGATTGAAACGGGGCAAACAAAATGCAAGGAAGTTTCGAATAATTCAAGTCAAGATAAATCATTGTTAAAACTGAAAATATCGCAATCAAGAAATTTTAAATCTGTGCCAAGAAAGAAACTCGTTTCACGCGTCAATCCTGAACTGACTTTTATTGATTCACAAACCCGGGAAAAAAATTTCTATGGCCTTCATCAAGGTGGATTTGTTTGATGCTTTAATCAAACTGCGAATGAACGATTGATGATGCATATTTGTCTTATCTAACTGCAAAACTCTCCCTTACATTCACATATTTTTCTAAAAATTGCAATACTTATGCTTATTAAATTAAAGTATAATTTACTAATAACTAAATAATTCAATATTCATCGCTTTAATTTCACTCGCTGTGAAAAATTATCTTCCGTTGTAATGACGTCGCAGTTTTTCCGTTAAAAATCCTTAATTACGTTAATAGGGAACACCGAGGAAGTATACAATAAGCATGCGATAGCTGGCCAGATTAGACGCTTAATACATAATTAATTAACGGCAATGTTTGCACTGACATTGCGGTGAGTCGTCGATTTCACGGCGGCCATTGCGAACGTGATTTTTCTCCCGGCATGAGAAAGCAAACACGTAAACGCGCGGTATCATAACACCTGCACGGCGTCCAAGCACGGGATAGCGCGTTCCTCCCGGTATGTCTCCCTTTCATATTCGAGTGGCTGACGCGCCGACGTGTCTGTCGTGCTTTCAGAAAAGTCTGTTATTTTTAAAGCCGAGATGTACGACTCGATATTTGCCGAGCGTGTTTACCGGCCGCCCTTAATCTGTCGCGTTGCCTTCGAGCATCGAGAGAAAAGTTTACCGACGCGAGATACCGCCGCACGATCGACCAATCGGAGATGTACGGTGATCTTTTCGGAAAATTCCCTCTTCCAAGGAACGGAAAACCGGACGCGATTGTCGAGGTACTTGAAGCAATATTTTAAATCAACGATATTCTGATGATAGAAAATATAAAGAAGCGATATGGCATAACTCTCAATATATGTTTAAAAAATAAAATAATTGTTTAATTCTTTTGAATTTATAATATTTCAAACAAATAATAAAAGTACATTTATTTCAATTTATATCTCTCGTTATATAATAAAATATTGCACAATGCTACTTTTTATGTAACGAACAAATTTTAACTCAAATAAAAATAGAATCCAAGATTATTTTCATAAAGAAAAATATAGATTACGTAAATTAGTTTTATAATAAAAGATACTTTATTAGATTTTGTTATATATTTATATTTTATAATATAATACATAAAAAACAGGTTACAAATAAAAATTTTATTTTAATAATTCTATTTATTTTGTCAGAGAAACTGCTCGATAAAATGTTCATGGTAAAATTTCAAATAGTTCTCTTTCATTGGTCATAATTTCTCCAATTTTACTCGTTTATCGTCGATTAAAACTTTCGGACTCGAAATGTCGTGTGCCATTTGAGCAAAGATAATCTTTCAGAATTCTTTTTCCTGAACGAGTAATATACGTGCCAGCAATCAGAAATGATGCGGAGCCAATAAATCCGAAAGATTACGTCCGCGCTTCGCGAGGAAGTTTGTAACGAAGTTGTAAGTGGTCCGCCGTAGAAAACTTTGAGGTGACGCATGTCTACGACACCGTAACGAATGCAATTTCGCTTTAGTCGGAGTGCACTGTAAATCGCAAAATTGCTTATCAGGAAAGACAAAACGGACTCCTAGCTACTTTTATTGAAGCCGAACATTAGTCAAACTATCACTTCTCTATTCACGAAAGTCTTCGAGTAGTCAAGATTATGTATTAAAATTGTTAAATTAAATTATTAATATACATATATAATAAAACGTCTCGAAATATTTACTCAAGTATATTACGATTTTAATGATTAATAGATTGGAAAATTAATGTTTGTAAAAATTATTATTTCGTTGCTTTTAATAACCATTAATAAACATATTTTTTTTATTTTATGCTCTTTTTCCGAATGCATCTGGTTGTCTTTGAACATTAAAATGTGTTTTTATTACATGTTAAAAAAATTAAATTATATTTATAAAAGTTGTCATAAATAACTATAATAACTGGTGTAAAATATAACATTGAAATAAGAAAGAGAGCAGGAAAATATCCTAGTATTGCAAGTATTAACTGTATGTGAACAAAAACTGATAAATAAATTATCTCATTGCAGGATAATGGCAATTGCATTTCATGGGAATTATTCGTGATCAAGATTAAAAATTTGAAAAGCAATTTTCTCATTGCAGTTTTAAATTATTGGCACCTTAATTGGCAGACTAATGAATGCCATACAATTACAGCCCGTCTGTTTTCAACCTACTTTATTCTTTTAGATTAATATTAATTCGTCGTTTGATGAGAATCGCAAAAAATGTTCTTTCAATTAGAGATAAATAAATAACTAATTATATTATAATATATTATTATTCTAATAAAATTTAAGTTTAAATAGCAAAAAAATCGGAAGATTATAATCAACAGATTGATGGATAATTTCATTATCTCTTAATTTTAGAAAATTTCATATTTATAAAAGTACATTATAATTTTTGCGTGTGCCAAAATTTCACGCGCACATCACATCAAATTATGTCCATGTTAATCTGCTATTACGCTGTTACTTTAGCTAGCGGAATTTAATTAATAAATGTCTAAGAGATTGCCATAATCAATATAATCAATCAAGCAAAAAAACTAATTACCTTTTGCTCGTTATAATATCCTTTCGGAAAAATATTTTCGCGGGATTTGTTAATTAAGGCGTGAAATTGTTGCAACAATGTGCGTATACGGTCATATCGTGAGCGGATTGTTGGCGTACACTCGCACGCACACACGCACGCACGCATGCACGCACGCTTATGCACACGACAATTTGGAATTGAGTGCTCGTCGTAATTACGCTCGTATCTTCGACGACCAGGCGCCGGCTATTCAATTTTTATTATCGCGGAATATCCAGTTCCGGCTGCGCTACATAATCGCGTTTAGCGCCTCGGCGCACTCGGGAATTACCCGGTTCGACGCCCTTGAAATTATTACGAAACGCTTATTCGGCGGCCATCAGGATCTACCGTGCGGCAGATAAAATGGTCCTTAAAGGCTCGGTCTCGTCTCTTTCATTTGAGCGGTGCAATTTTTTAACTTTATCGCGTAAGAGCAGCTCGTAAGCGGATATATGCGTATTCTCAATCTCGCTGAAAATACTACATTCTTAAAATCATTTTTTTCATTTTATGTGCCGATAATATTGTAAAAGTATTACTCATTATGTATATTTCTCATTTGTAACATTTCAAATAAATGCGAAAAATATAAAAAATATATCTTTCACATATAATATATGTGAATATATGTACACACAAATTGTGCGTATGTCTTCGTAATATTTTAAATATAAGACTAACTTATTTTATTAGCAATAAGGATAAAATATATGTAGAATGAGAAAACTAATAAGTATATATAATTATAAAATTGAATTGTTCAGCGACAATCTTTTTTGTTTGACCCCTTCTTAAGGGGATCCTATAGCGAAGGCCGAACTTCCTCGACGTCGGTAATGTCAACATTTCTAATCCTGTTTTCTATGTTATATATCTATGTCTGTCCTTGTCTAACCAGAGGCATCTGTCTTTGTTCGATTGCTGCGCCATCTCTCGCTACACGCAATACTGCTTATCCTGTCAACCTAAATGTGCTTTTGCTTAATAAAACTTCATTTTACGGAATCTTTTTTTCTAGACGTTGAATCTTAGTTTTATTACACGATATTGTTCCTACATGTTGTCCCTACGTCGCCTTGGTGTCATTATATATATATAAACTGCAATAATTTTGTTATTGTCGTCAGATGACAGTTGTATGTGCCCAAATTAGTAAAATTTTTAATTTTTTTTTGTTCCCGATATGAAATCGTACAACGCGATGTAGATTTTTGTGCGTACTTTAATTCTAGACCAAAAACTTGCAATTCTGTAAAGCCAATTCAAAAATTCCTTAAAATGAAAAAATGTCGGTAACTACCGCCACTATAGGATCCCCTTAATGTGCGCTAACAATGGAAGGCCAGGCACACAAATACGACCTTCTCTATTTTAAATCATAAAGAAAATGGAAATCCTCTTATTGTTAGACGGAAAGCCTTCTCGATCTCTCGATCCAAGTCGGCGCAGATTAATTCGATCCACCCAGTGGCCCAACCGTTTAACAATGAATAATGTTTGCGAAAGAAATTGCGGCAAATTTCGGAATAAGTTTAATTAGCTTGCGGTAGCTTTCGTGCCGGGGGGGAGGTCATTAGAAAAAATTTCAGGATTAAGCGGCCATTGTCCCGATGCCGATCTTGAATGGCGGATCGCTGCCGTCGCCGCCGTCGGGATATTATACAGTCGCCTGTAAGGAAGACCAAACTGGCTCCTTCACAAAGGATTATTAATTGACTTCTGTCTCGTATCAGAGGGTCGCAGACGCTCGGAAGATCCTTAATTATCCTTGAAAACGGCAGATCTTTGTCGTCTGAGATTGCTTCCCGTTGCAGCCGGTTGTAGTTGGTCCGTAGAGGTTGTCGACCGAATGGACAATCGTAACGTGATGAGTTTCACCGAAACTTACGGCAAAGCGCGACGGATTTTACGATTTTAATATTAATATAGTCATATCGTCAAGTCCACAAATTAATTCTCATAGCGTATAATTAACGTGTAATATTAACAAACTTTAAAGAGTATCTTTAATCAATAACGATGGTCGATTAATTCAACAGCGGTATCGATTAGAAGATTGCTGCGACCGATTGTTTGCTGAAATTTGAAGATGGGAAAGGGGAGAATTCATCCCGTCTGGAATATACTTCGCAACGGGAAACAACAGCAGGTATCGCGGCGATAAATTGGCAAGAGAGCGTCTTGCTTTTCACCGGAGATGACGACGTGCAGTGCGGTACAATGAGAAAGCATAATATTCAGTGGCTGTGCGCGAATTGTCTTCCACCCCAGAAGTCACCCCCGGACCCATGATTGACTGTTTGCAGACTGGGTGTCTCTTAAACAACGGAAACGGACCGGTCTGCTGAGTCTGCTCGCGACAATGAGACGCGACTTTCGAAGAAATATGAGGGAACATTTTGCATAATATGAAATGAGAACCCCATGAATGATAGAATATCACGTTGGAGTATTAGAAAATTGTGATGTGTGTCTCTGATGGTTAAAGTAAATCTTAATTTTCAATTTACTTTAAACGTCGGCAAAAAATAATTGTAAGAAACTGAAAAAGAGAGTGATAAATGAATTAATTTCATATTCCAAAGAGGTAAAAATTATAAGTTTTTTTTTTATACACTTGAAGTTAATTATCGTAATTTAATATAATTTTAAGCGTTCTTACTAGCCATTTTTTGACACTAATATCTCTGATACGATGCAACATAGATTTTAATTTGTTATTTGAAAATTATCAAGTTAATTTGAAATTAATTATCGTAATTTAGTAATTAAATAATAAGCGCCCTTACTATTTATTTGTTTAATTAATATCTCTGATATAACGCAACATAGATTTCAATTGTTACTTGTAAATTATCCGTATTATGTTTTTTTTCTACAATATCGTATACAATTGCGATAATGCTGATACGTGTACAATCGTTATCCGCCAATGTAAAAGCTTCCACGAAACGTGATCTAGCAACTGTTCTCGATATTAAAAGACGCCATTTACTGGCGAGCCCTTAATATTGCGCCCGAGGGTAAAAATTTGCATCGAAAGCGAAAGCGGGACGCAACCAAGGGGTATAAGAGCTGTGATGAAAACGGAAAAAACAAAGCGCGATCCAGAACTTATCGACGGGTATAAATACGCATTGTTCCTCCTTTACTTATTTCATTCACCGTGACCATTTATTGATTTTCTATGTTTTGCACATATACATAGATTTTTCGATATCTTGTTGTTTTATCCAGAAACTTAAACAATATATCACATTATGCGAAATGCAACGCAATTCTCTACCATCAATAACGGATTCGACATGAAATATTTTCGATTCGAAAGAAAAGTATGTGGTATATACACACACGAAAGGTAAATGATATGAAATAAGACATAAAACATAACACAAAGTGCAAACGATTTAAAATGAAACATGTAACATAAAACAAAGTGCAATCGACGATTAACCTGCTCACGCGAATCTCTCTTCTCATCCGCCGTAAAACACATATATGTATACGTACGAAATATTTATCGTGCGGATTAGGGATTGCTCGAAGGTTTTTCGGTTTTATCTCCCGCCGAGTTCTTACGGCATTGTGCCGCCTGCGAACTCATCAGCGTGATAGACGAGTAAGTGTAGAAAATCGTGCCGCGCCACTTCGAAATAGGTTCCTGATGTCTCTCTTACTACTGTACGGGCGCGCACATACACCAACCCCCGGCCCTTCCGCCTTTCTTCCCACGCTTTCCTCCCGTTAATGCTGCCTTCGCGATAGTTCGTTCGCTCGAAATCGCTATCATCTACGGAAAGGCGTTTATTTCGCGCCGCTCCAACGCTTATCTCGCGCGAAACAAGCTGCCATTCTTTTCCACCTCGTCGACTTCCGCCGTTAATCATCTCTTTTTTTTTACGAGCGATCCGGATCGTTCGCGAGCGAATTTAATTGGATACCACAGATTTTTCCACCTAATTAATTCTACGGATTAAAGCGCTCTATTATCTAAATAGGGAAACATCTATATAACCTTTAAGAATGGTGGAGTGCAAGTGGTAGAAATTATTTACGCTTATGCTCTTATTTATTTTTGGAAAACGAAAAAAATTAACGATTAATTTACTCACCTCTCGCGAGGTATTTAAGCTTTTCTTGTACAAGCTCGCGCTCATATTTATACTAACTCGCATTTATAAGCTCCGGCATTATGCTACGGCGTCAGCTAATTATCTCAAAATTATTATCAGCGTGACGTTATGCAGTGGGATGTATAAGGAAATGCTACAGCAGATAATCTCGCCGTCTAAACGCGGCGAGAAAAATCCACGCGGACATGTTTCTGATTTAACGATTATGCGCAGTTTACGGTGCACGAGAGTTCGCGAGCGCGCTTTAGTGTAATCTCGCCTGAAAGTATCGCGTCAATAATCGCCTGATTAGAATTTTATGATTACGAGTGCCCATTCGCGAGACGGGAGCTGGATCGCAAATGCGGCACACGAAATATACGCCATGCGTATGCATGAGTCGGCTGTAAATAATCGCTTGCGCCCCAACATTGACTGTAATTTATGGTTAATTTGACTGCGCCTCGTGCTTTGATGGCTAATAACTGGGACTAATGGCGAGCCTCTTAATGCCGCAGCGTCGAAAGCCGGGGAATTTCGGAACAACAATGATCGCTCGTGTGTTCACATCAATAAAAAATTTGTTCGCCCATTACCAATTTTGAACGGCAACGGATAAACGAATTAGTCTTTAGCGCTTAATGTGTGATCTATATGTAATGAAATTCCGTAACATATTTATATCTTCTTTGTATTAACAGCGATAACCGTTTTGTTTTTAATATAATTCTTAATTATTATTTATTTTTAGAAAAATATAAATTATATAATAAATATATAATAAAGTAACTAAAATATATTTTAATTTCTATTTTTCCGTTTTTTAATAAGTATCAATAGTATTCACATCTGAGTATATTACATATTATAATCATGATCTTTTTAAATTATGGAATTTGAATCAGTTTGAGATTCAATAAATATTGTTAAAAGTTTGCGAAAATAAAAATATCGCATGCAGGTTGATCATAAGGGTATAATCATGAATATCAATAATCGAGTATGTATATTTGAATGAATGTCAATGAATAAATATCAGTACCAAATGATCAATAATTTATTCGAAGTCTTTTTGTTCGATACTTAAATTATGCGCATTGATACGCAGTAACGCGTTGTTCTCCACAAAAATTACGGTTAACAGAAACAATCGAAAAAAATAAGGTACATTAATAGGAGGGCGATGGGCCAACTATTTAATAATTATTCCACTCGGTATTAACAAATCGCCAGTAATGCGACCATACTGCTTGCGCAACAGCATTAATAACACTCAACGTCGATGGAATCTATAATCAAATTACAACAATGCCGTCCCACCACACCGCATCGGTCCTCGCTACCATAATTCCGAAGCATTTCGAGCGGACAGAAACCGCGAGTTTTGTGTCCAAGCTACTCGCCCGCGAAAATTATTTTGGTAAACACATCGAATATCTACAGTCACATTGGCACCTCTAACGACGTCGTATTACGAATTCATGCTGATGCGTCATGAGTATAAAGTCTTTTAAATGTCGAAATTCCGTTTAGTAAAAACGACGATTTCTAAATGTCATCAACGTTTTAATGTAATTGTAAATAAAGTGACAAACTCTGAACTAATATATTTTCTTATTTTCTTAAAGTAGATCTCATTTTTTAAATTATACGCAGTCCATCAATCTCAGTTTATGTTTAAAGTTATTTTTTTAATGAATATTAAATAAATTTTCACTCACCCGCTGACATGACAAAGGCCTATCATCCATCCGCATCCTGATACTGCAAAAAATGAAGAAAAAGATTTAAAATTTCACGAAATTTAAATAAAACTTATAAATTATTAAAGTAATATTTTTATGTGAATTTTGTCATCATTTAATTTTGTGCAATATACTTTGAAATATATAATTTAAATATTTATTTTTAAAATAAAAAGTATAATTTATATCTACGTATATGCATTGTATATTACATTTCTCTCCTGTTTGCTATGAACTACAGAACAGGATTAATTATTTCATTGACTGGACATTGAAATGGTGCCAAAGACGAAAATAATCGCTACACGGTAGAAAATATTAAAGATAATTAAGAATGACAGTAGCGGCTTAGCAAAAAGTAGGAGATCATTGCAATATATATAATACGATTATCTACGTTTCCTAGCATATTATTTAATACGGTAAATGCATCGATAATACTTTGGCGTTGTAATGCTGAGCGTGTGATGCGTGGCCGCGCTATAATAAGCGCCGTCAGCGGGCGCGGTTCGTTAATGAGAATATTATAATTGCAAAAGTTCCATTTGCTGAATCAACGCTGAGATAAATTATTGATGACCGGGAAACACTACAACCGTATTCTATAGCGCGTGCTTGACAATGCTTGACAATGCGAGGTTAGCATTAATTGGCAGTGACTGTGTTTGCGAATCAAAAGAAAAGTATTCTTCGCGCGATCATAGAATTCAGTATTGATATATGCGAATGTTATTTTTCCTCTCACAGATGAAGAAACGTATAATTTATAAATTATATAGCGAGCCTATAGGCTCGCCTTGTTTTTATGTGTTTTAATTCTGATTATAGCTAAATAGAAATATTAATAATTAATATGCCCAAATTTTAAATAATTAACAATTGGCAATTGTTCAACTAACAAACTTATGATTTCAAATAAATAAAGGACCGTACATACAACTGTAGATGTAGGTATACTAATGTAACAAAATTGTGGCGCAGATATTTCGGCACAGGATATAAAATGCAAAATTGCAAAATCGACGTGTCGAAGCATATTCGGCTACGCGAGAGAGATGCATCTTAATGCAAGCCTCTTAATGCAAGCGAAATTAAATCCGTAATGCGGAACGATACAAGTTGTAGATCCGGCAGAAATTGCCGTGCATCTTACCGAATCCCGCAGGACGAGTCTGAGGAGGGAAGCGTGCATGCATATAAAGCGCGGCGAGGATACACGAGGGTTGGTGGCGAGCCTTGCTTGCCAGAAATTGTGTTTATACCGGCGCATAAAGAACGTTACGAAACGCGCGCCGCGGCGCGGCGGGTGGAGGTGGTCGCGTCGCGAAAATTTAAAGTAACAAAAAGGTACGGCGGAATAACGAGAAATAGAAATGCCGAGACGAACGGGCGCGCCACGTATTTATTCCGCCACAGGGCGTCTCGCATCTCGTGCCTTTCCTTCAGTTTTTTCTTTAAATTCTTTCAATTTCTTCAAAACGTTTCTCTTCTTCCAAAATAAAATTATCTAAGCATCAGTAGCTTTGAATTATAAGCTTTAGGATGAATTGAGATTAAATCAAATAAGAGAGAATGAAAACTCATTGATTTACTTTATTTGATTCAATTTAAAATTATTTTTGTAAGAATTATTTTAATACTTTAATATTCGAGAATTAATAATAAATATAAAATTTAACTCTACAAATTGTGATATCAAAACAACTATGATTTCAATTCGCGACTGATAGCGAGCACGCCAAATCGAATTTGTTCATTTATTCCGTAATTAGATCAAAACAGATTTTGCTAAGGAAATATACAAAACTCAAAATGCTTAAAAAAAAGCCATTAGAATTAAAATTAGAGAACATGCAGTTCTACACCAAATTAAAACATATTCTACTCAAATATATTATATATATCTCGTCTACAACCAGAATGGATTATTGAATTGCAGAAATAGATGTGATTTACGATTGTGTCGGAAGACGATAAAACTGAATAAGAAAGTGAGATTTGGAATGCTTAATGTGCAATATGTCAATACATTTCAATCTATTTTAAAAACTGTGTAAAACTGTCTTTCGCGATTTTAAAATATTACTGCGTATAATTCGCAATCGTGCTAGAATAAAATGAAAATGTGGAAGAGAGTTGGTAATACCGCAAACGACTAGAAATAATATCAAAGTGCTTTTTGGCTGTTTTGAATATTGCATATGTTTCTTACATTAGTATACGATATATATTAAAGTTTCTTTAAAAAGATTGGCAAGGCTCTTTTTCGAAATCTTTAAAGCCAAATCATATACATTCTCTTATACATTATATAACGTGTACATCTATATATATATCAGTATATATATATATATATATATATATATATATATATGAGTATATTAACTTCCATAAAAATAAGATAGAATTAGATTAAAGCAAATAAAGAATATTTAGATATATATATATTGTATATAATTGATGACTATCAATCTTTAATCCGTCCTAATACATTCCTCCATTTATGCTAATAATTCAAAATAAATATTTACTAAGTTATCTTTCAACTTTAGTTTAAAAAGTAATCTCTTAATGAACAAATAAGAAAAGATTAAATCAAAGAAATCCCTTTATCTTATTTTTTTTTATTATTGTGTTTAAAGATGATAGGAATGCTGCATGATATAGAATGAAATGTGCTGTTTTTTTAATGTGCTAGGATTAAGGACGTTCTCTCGTCTTTATACTAGAGAAAATCGATTTTCTTAGGATTTTCTTGAAACTGTGAATATATGTTAATTTAGGTATGCTTTATGCGTGGTATAAATTTCAGTACCTCTTCCGGTATAAAAAATCAAGATACTGAGCCTCAAAGTTTCAACTTTTGCTAATGAAAAGGTTTTCCAGGCCAAACGGTAAGAGATACGAGGTTGGCCAAGAGGACTAAAGTTGCTCCTCTCATCGAGTTCTATAAGGAAAAAATGCCAAAACTAAAAAAAATTAAATTTTAAATTTTTTTTTGAAACTTTGAGGCTCAGTATCTTTATTTTTTATCCCGGAAGAGGTACTGAAATTTATATCACGCATAAAGCACGCCTAAATTAACGTATATTCACAGTTTCAAGAAAATCCTAAGAAAATCGATTTTCTCTAGTATAAGGACGAGAGAACGTCCTTAAATGGATAAGGAAACGCGTATATCGAATTGGGAAAAGTATCGCTAATTTATTGAATGAACGTTCCGCGCGCGCGCTCGTGTGGTGTAGGCCGCGCTAATGGCGCGAGACTTCTTAATGAGAAAGCGCGTCTTAATAAAACAGCAGTACGGCCCGCCACATACACCAGAAATATCGGTGCGCCCGATAGAAGCCTCGGATTTACGCGAGCGCTAATGGCGCGGTAATCCGACGTTGGGGGGAGGGGGGTTCCTGGGGCGAGATGCGGCGAGAACTTGGCTACTATGCGCGAGTGCGGTTACGTTAAGAGACCTCTTTTATTTATGCGATTTCGGCCGTGCCACCAAAAACGGCCCCGCTATATCCGTAGCGTTTCCGAAAGCGAGAGTGTAACAGATTGGTCGTACGTACCAAATGGCACTGAAACATTCCCGTGTCTCGCCATCAATTTCTTAAATCCAAATTGGAAATTTATAAGCAATCCAAGCACTCCTGATGGCTACACACAGCTGCGGAATTATTTATGCATTAAATGTACGTACATTTTCGCACATGATCCAATTACCTCGAGACTGATAACAAATGTAAATCGGACCGTGTTGTTCCTACCGCGTTTCTGCCCACACATATTGCATGTCCTATATCTTATCGCATCCTAACCAGCCGCGCATTAGTTACTACAGACCCGGCAATTTTCGTCAGAAACACGGCGGTGCGCGCGTGAAATAAACTACGAAAACATAACTGCGAAAATATTGCTCGATATGTCACGGGTGATATACGGGGAAGCCGGCGCGTGACGCGCGTTCTTACGTGCCACACGGTCAGAGCACGTGAGCGCCCGCGCCGGCCGGCGTGATTAAGCTTCCACGGGCACGCATCCCACAGTGGAATAAAATATTCAGCGATTCACACACGGTGGCGGAGGACGACGGGAACGGGAGTTGAAGCAGCGGCGAGTTGTTTTGGGGCGCGCACAACAATTTCATTATGACCGCGCTTTTAAACTTTTAATATCGCCGCGGCGCGGTCGTCTTTATTGCGCGGCGCGTTCGCTCCTTCCAGGAGCACGACCCGCCGGCTTCGCGCACTCGTCCTTCTTCCCCGCTTGCTCTCTCGTGCTCGATCTAAGACTCGAGAACGGAATTAATGCGCGACTTTTATGAACGCTCCGAGTAATCAGCGTATTTCAAGTCGCGCGCGTGTTTATTCGCCATCGCCGCCGCCGCGGCCGCGCCGCTGCTCCTCCTCGAAAAGTGTCCTATTTTCCAGTATATTTTTGTTTCGCCGAATTTATTACGAAATCGCATTCATTGTTTATACCAGTAAACATTTATGAAATAGAAGATGGAAGAAATTTTCGTAAAAATAGAATTAAGATAAAAATTCACGATAGGTTCTTTTATCTTTAATTCTGTTATTTCATTATACAGAGAGGATTATTTTACTGTAATACTGCTTTTGAAATTTTTAGATAACGTACTTTCTTAGCACTGTTTTCAGAAAACACGCGAATTAAATCTTTTCACTTTAAACTTCAAACTATGTAGATTTATGTCGGTATAGTTTCGAGATCGACGTTTACCACGGCCGTGTTTTACGATGGAATTCCTGTCTCGCGCATCGTTCCAGCGCATTTTTGAGAACGTCACGCAAAAGACGATGTTATAAAATCGCATATTCGCCTTTTTGAAGTAAATTAGCGTAGTAAACGTGCAGTTTTATAACGGCGCACAAGATTCCGCGGAAGCGATGTGAATTTAATTCAAAGTTTACGAGTTGGCGCTCGTTCTTAATATTAATAAGATTTATTCAAGTGTCCTTTATATATATTCACAAAGAATCCTTTGAATGTTAAAATCGTAGAATCAACATCGTAAAATTAAATATTACTAGTTGCATTAGCGCTATATTTACTCCATATCCGCGATTTTACTGATACATTTACTATTCAACAAAGAGAATTGTCCCATCTTTTCAATTATTTACTTCTCATTTTCGATGCGTTTTTGTCGGTTCATAAGCGCCGTTATTGACGGCGTCGATCGTAGTTAAAATGTCTCATCGCGGCTGTATTTTATTCAATTCATGACGCGTATAATAGGATCGCGAAATATTTACTACAAATGGGAAACTTCCCAGATATATTATAGAGTACGTTCCGGGAATAACGTGTCGTAAACGTTTAATTAAGAGCAGTCATAGTTCCTACAATGTAGTAAATACGGAGTGATAACCTCCACGGCACAGATTATTAAATGCGAAACGTTACGATCGCCCTTTAACAGTTTACTCTGTCAGAGCGGCTCGCGAAGCTTATTGTTCCCGCATCAACGGTATGCACTCTAATTACCCTCGTATCAACCAGCTCATAAGTCGTTATGAAATGCAATTACTCGGTGCCGGATTGCATCCACCATTTGTAATGCCGTCGTGCTGAATACACAATAACGCACAGGTTAATATGAATTCTGGAAGAGAGAAATAATTGCTCTCTGCTGGTAAAATCGTTGTAATTGTCGGATTAAGGGGCCACCACGGCATCGACGGCGATTGATGATACGATGCGTAAGAAGCAACGAAATTACGGGGTTTGTTCCAAAATGGAAAATCCAAAATGGATGCTGGTAAGATAGAGCTATCTTTTGTTAAAGTACACGGCTCTATAACTCTGGTAAGGTTAATTTTTTCCTGCAATTTTATGTAGCATAAGTAAGAAACATAGTATATTTTTAAGACGTATTGTAAACCTCTTTAATGCCATTTTTTCGCGATTTAAAAACTGTAATGTGTAGCTTTGCCGTCAGGAATAGAACATGCGACGCTTCGGTTCCTTTGGTTCTTCACGTTTCAGTATCACTATTGTGAGGCTAAATAAGTTAACAACGTTTATGAGCGTTAACGTAGCCGACTTGGCCGATACTTTGTTGTTTCTTTGATCACTTTATCACAGAGTCAGCTCTCGTCTATTGTCTGCCGCCGCGCAAGATATTCTCATCTCGCCGGCGCTCTATTACTTGGCCATCAAAGTATTTCCTCATACGCGTTACAAAGAAAATTCTGCACGCATACAGCTTCGATGAAATTTTAGTTTAGTCTCGGGCTCCACACAATGTGAAATTACAAGGGATGTGAAAATTACGCAAAATAGGTATCTTAATTATATAGTCAACTTCACGTGATTTACACTTTGATAAACAGAGATTAAATAACTCACAGCCTATTAAGCAGAATTGCATATATTAAGCAGATATATATAAGTTGCACACATGTTGTGTGCATCATAATTATTAATATTATTATATAAGTTATTCTATCAATAAAATGATAAGGTAATGTAACCAAGAATATCTATCTTTTTGCAAGATAATGCTTTCATTTATAATTAAAATATTATGTAAAAAATATAGGTGAATATATTAATATAATATAAAATATAATCGAATATATTTATATAACGTTAACTGGACTCTCTTGATATCTCTATCTGCTAAAACTAATTAATAAATTTATTATAATTTGCAATGTATATTCTGAAAAAGGCAAAATAAATATAAATCAATGATCTTTATTTGGAATATTTTCTCAAATATCTATTCCAAAACATTGAAAATGTCAAAACGACAAATACATTCAGGAAAGAGAAAGAGAGAATGCGTTCAGTCTTCTATATTAATTTTTAATGTCAACCTATAAAGAGTGCAAAATAAAATTTTCTGTATAAGATGTGTCTTTTTGACGTATTAAAAAGAACTAAGGAAGAATATATACGTCGCTTGCTAGAGGAAAATTCTTTTATGCGACGCTTATTCCGTGTCTATATATAGTGTGAAACTTTCGCTTCATATGGACAGGACTTAATTAATTCCGCGATCGTTATTAGAAGACTAGTTGTATTGTGCGCGAAAATGACTCGCCGCGAAATGTCCGGCCGGAACATGTCACTTTCATCCCATCTTGTTGCCGGCGTGAAGGTCGGACCCTGTAATTAAAGCGGGCAAACAGAATTACCTCGAAATTTGGGAACGAGCAACGTGGCCCGAGGATAGGCCGCCTAATTGACCTATTTTGGCGGTAATAGATCATCTCAGCTACCTGCATGTGCCCGAGGTATTACAAACCTATTATATTACGCGACGCCGCGAGACAAAAAGAAGAGTTACCATGAAACTGTCGACAATCTCGTCATCGGTATATAGGCAGATCTTTGAATTCTGCAAGAGTTATGCAAAATGGTGAGATTAATTCCGCTTTAATTGTCGATTAAAACGCCGAAATATACGTCATCTTTCACGGAAATTTTCTATTTCACGATCCTTACAATATGATTTGCTTCTGTTCTAGGATTCTACAGTCTCGCTTTTGGGAAGAGATTTTACTGAAAGAGCGCATTTTTAGAGAAAAGAAACTGATTTTATATATCTCTTGCACTGTAAAATTTGAGCGAAAATTTGCGAGAACGCAGAAAACGTAGCGTATATAATAAAATGTAAGAATTTAATTGGAAATAAAGAAGTAAATTAAACAACTAATATGAGCGATGCGTTTCACAATCATTTTTTACCATTAATAAGTCAATAAAAAAATAATCACTTCATCCAACGTTTGTTAACAAAATTCGATAGAATTTGCACGTCCATGAAAATTCCGGATATTTCTACACAGATGTTTTGAAACGTCGCGTCCGCGTCGCATCAAAGCACGTAGTCGGATTGCATGTGAAATCCAGTTGGCGGCGCGGTCGGATGGTGCAGTTTTAATAAATTTCGAC
Source organism: Temnothorax longispinosus (assembly GCF_030848805.1). NCBI lineage: Eukaryota > Metazoa > Arthropoda > Insecta > Hymenoptera > Formicidae > Temnothorax > Temnothorax longispinosus. The sequence goes on from NC_092358.1 coordinate 19,760,992, forward strand.
AATTTCCGCGCCATGGAATCCTAACGCCGCAATGCAGTCGCGGTGATCTACGGGTAAGCGGAGGTGTCACTTTATTCCCCGTTTATTAAACGTCATTAGAGCCGGTTCTCCGCGTGATGCACCGCGAACCGTTTTTGCCGCAAACACGTCTCCCGACCGCAAAATGTTTCTGGTCGGTCGCGATTTATTTAAGGGCCGTTAAGCCACGTCGCCAGAATGCGCACTTCGGTACACTTTAATACTTGCCGCACTTATATAACCCCCTGGCGAAGCTGGGATTATATCGCGATAATATGCACGTAACTCATTTCGCTTTAATATTTCCCGGGTAATAATAGTTCAAATCGCGAGTCAAGTTTTAAATGTCGTCATAAAATTTATAAGAAAGCGATATATTCTACTATTAATTTATTACGCGAAAAACACAATGTCAACAAATTATGTAAAATAACATATAACTAAATACTTTTTACTAACAGTTTTATATTTTTATTAGAAAAAGTATTTTTATGTACATCAGTCTTTTTAATGATATTTTTATATATTTTTCATATACACGTCTAATCCATAAGGATTATCTCTGCGGGATAAATTGATCAACAAAGTTGACCTTTCCAAGCGGAAGGTAACATCGAAGATATATTTTAACATTTTCTCGAAAGTATCGAACTTTTATTGACGTTGTTGCGAGCCTTAGGAATATTAATATGTTTGAAACGCAACTGCAGTTATCATTGATCGTATGCGATTCATGAAATAATCGAAAACTTGAAATAAATATATGAGTACATAACAAGAAGATTGAAATAAACAGCATTTTTGCATATAATATGCATTAATCCGTTTTCTGGCACTTATCCGTTTCATTCAATATATTTTTAATTTTCGAGATATTATTTATTTTTGCAATATACAGGTGGATTTATATGTATTAAATATAAAAGCTTTTAACCGCAGATCTAACCCGCGGAACAAACAGTTAAATATTTATATACTCGCTCTAAGTTGGAATAATATTTATTTAAAGTATTTTAAAAAATACATTTACAAACACAGAATTGAGACCAAAGTAGTAAGACCTGCGTTTCGTTATGCCACGTTTCAATGCATAAATAATAATAAACGATATATATTGGACATTACGTTGCGATTTAATTGGGAAAATCTGAGATGTAAAATTTGAGATTATATGCATGTTTGAATACGTCGAACATTATTATTTTCTCATTTATATCCAACATTAATATAATCGGAAAAAATTTTTTAATATCAACGTGCGTTAACTAAAAACTTAAAAAATCGTAATTTTCATAATTTTCACGTCTGTAATGATATTTTATGTTATTGCCCGTTGGAAACTGTGGCGAGATATTTTTTAACATCCTGACTGCGATCGCGGTGAGGATGACGACGAGACGGAGCGGAGACTGGTCGACGATACGAATCGGGGAAACCTGATACCATGAGATCTTAACTGCGGAGGCAGCTACTTCCACGGAACAGGAATCCCGCGGCCGGCACGCACACGCGTGCACGCACGCGGCACGGGCCCAGATTCGCGATTTGCGGCACGATTATTTGCTGTCGCATACACACACATGCACGCGCGCGCGTGCATAGACCGTACGTTTCCTCTCGCTAAAGGATACCTTTGTCTCTATCCTGCAAAAATGTTGGGGCGACAATTTCGTGGAAGGATTTGCGCGCGCCGTTGTTTGTCCTCGAGGAGTATCGGGTATCCTAGGACGGATCGCTAGGTCTGCTAAATTTTTCGTCTCCCTCTGCGAGATTCGCGCAAATATGTGATCGCCCCGTAGATATTTATATTATTTTTGTGTTTTGGCATAATGTTTAAATTGCACGTGTGACTTGTGTGATTCGAGGTGTATAGTGTAAAGAAATTATGTGCAATATATTTAGAAGGTAACTTTAATTGAAGAGGCAAGGCTAATTGCGAATGGCCAATTTGACTAATTGTTATGTTGAACCGTCCGATACATGAAGGTGCATTTTTTTTTAAGATATAATTGACACGAAATTTGTGAGCATATACAAGCAGAAATAAAAAAATAATTAAATAAAAACCAATAAAAATGGAAGTTGAAATATTCTTTAATTACATCTGGAACACGAATAGGACATATGAAAGAAGAGGAAAAAAAGATTTTCCTTTCCGAACGGTAATAGCTTCTTAATCTTTTGGAAAACGGAAACACAAACGAAAAGATCTTCAAAATTGTAGCAATTCTCGTCCGACGCACTTGGTTTTCTCCTAAAAGGGAGAGCTACGCGTGAGCAAAGAAATTTAAAACGAAATTTGCGAGCGAGTGCAAACGGGGTACAAATTAAAAAAGAATCAGACGTAGAAGAAGGCGAAGAGAAGAGAAATTTCCTAATTACCGAGAAAACATGCACGCACGCGGGAATAGCGGAGAAAACGCTCGGAGTGATCCCGCCGGGGGTGGCCGGTCCTGCGATATTCATGTTTTCAGGTTATTTATGACCCGCAGAACGAGCTGCCGCACGCGCTCTGCGAAACGCAACTCGTGCGCCTAACACGTTACATTATAAAGGGTGAAAGGTCGGGCGGACAATTGCGTAAAGAAAAAAAATAGAAGCCACCCCTTGCGAAGAATGATCGCTCGACCGCGTGGATATATGTCGCCTAAGATAATGTTGTATAAACAGACGAACTAGGTCATTCGTATTATCCCTCCAAGTACTAGAAATTTAAAAATTCAATTATGTAATGGGAAGGAGGAAATTGCTTTTTTTATCGATATTAAAATTCTTTTACGTCACACACAGAGCGCTCTTTTCGACTGACAGCGCATAATCCCTTTCCTTTGTCGTGCGCAGTCCAGCTTGTGCGACATCTTCTTTCCTGTACCGCGCACAGAGAGAATATCGCGGCGATCTCGCCAATTTTTAACCGTAATTTCATTCATTTATTTCGAAAAAAACCGTATTTTCGGCATTGTACGCTGCGTTGAAATATACGGGGGTGATTTTCGCGCGGTGATAAAGCGATGCTCGCCAGATAGGACACCCAGGTACGAGAGGTGTGGCATCAGCGGCACGCGTTACGCGCATAATTCATGCGGTCCGGCGAGACGTATACACGTATACGAATGTACGTTTTATCGTCGCGATTCCGATAAGGAAGATGCGGGCCTGACGCGCGTATGCACGATACGCGCGCCGCGCGCTCCGCTCGCGCGCTCGCGTCCGGGAATCGATATTTAATGAAGCTACCCCGACTCGCGCCCGACTCGTGCCGGCGGATAATAAAACTCGTGCCCGCGGGAGAAGCTTATCGCCCGACGGAACGCGAATTGACGAGTTTATCCTGAAAGCACTGCTGCTCCCTCGCGAAGCTCATTTATTACGAAAGTAGACGATACTTCCTTCAATCGAATTGGTCGATTTGATGATCAATGGATTCTCGATAACAGTAGTCTGCACTGCGCTCGCGACATTTATTTTGAAAGGATTTATTATTTATAGCTCTTAAAAAAGTATACTTATTTAAAAGTTTGAAAAAAATAAATAAATTTAATAGAAAAGAATTTTCGTGTATTCAGAATTTGAAATATTATGTATTTCAAAATGTGTGTATATATGATATATATATATAAACTTTTTATTATATAATTTCGAGTAAGACGAAGATTTACACAAGCATAATGCAATGTACAAGTATGAATAAAAATTGTAGTGTTAAAAGAAAGAAAAATTATGGAAGTTATAAACGAGAAAGATGGATTATATTAGAATCTCCAGTTAATTGAATTCCCCGCGTTCTAGATACATCAGCAGAAAAAATGACTAAATGTAAATCAACGCAAGGTAGATGCACGGAGCAGCACTTTCGCGGTGTCGAAATATTGTGATTGATTAACTGCTCGGAGATTCACTCGCCGCGCATCGCAGACGTGGTGCAGTTTATCAATTATTTTCTGCAGCCGATAAATCGGAACTTTCGATAATGGGTCTTGACAGGAAAGGAATGGCAGGTTTCGATGAGCATTTTTTTTTGTAATCGGCCATTTAATGCTCCTCCCTATCGATCAATCTCGATAGAGCGCATCGATGATTCTCTATTAAACTTCGTTATACATTTCGGCGGTCAATCAACATGTGTCACAATTGAGATGTACGACCTGCATTTGGCACAAACATGCTTACAGCTGTCTTGTCCCACGATTACTCGAAAATTAATTAGCCTCTGAGATATAAGAGTTATTTTATATTTTTTACATTTGTTACGAATTTATATTATTAATATTAAATCGCATATTGTAATCTCTCCAACTTCTTTGCAGCACAAAATTAGATCCTGCATCAGCATATAATACTCCAAATTAGTTACGAGTGACGGTTAAATCTATGACATAAAAGTTCACCGTATATTAGTCGCGTCGATCATTATTGGCGCCATTTGTAAGCGGCGCATGTAAACAATGGGTGGCAGCGTTATTAATTTATTTACGGGCTCGAGCGTGCCCCGGGAATCAATTAATATCGCCATGCATTTTCCGTCTCCGCGGAAGGCTCAAACAAAATCATGGGCGGCGATCGGGCGAACATGCGAATCACACGGCCATGGGAAATGTATGCAAACAGATGGGTTAAATATTCTGCCCCCGAAATGATCATTGCATCCGTTTCAGATATTGAGCGAGAAAATATGCGACCCGATTCAACCGTGCGCAATTGTACAGTCGTAAATTTGCCGGATATGAGTCTGAAGGTGCGAAAATGTAACGATTTAATGAGAGAATTCGACGATTCCAATTATTCAAAAAATTTCGAACGGATGAGAAAGCGAAAATCTATTACTTTTATAAAAATTTCCATGAATACTTTTAAAATTACAAACGATCGAAAATAAACCGTTATTCACGAAGTGATCTTTAATCGAGTGAGTATTAATCGATTACATTCTTCATTTAATTTTAGATCAATATTTCCAAGCGAGAACTGACTTCGCACATATCTTTGGTCGAAGAATCTGAACACGACGGGATTTTTGGGATCACATCGCATATGACATCACGGGCATAAAATGAGCTTCTTATTGTTAGTATAACTTGGTATAACAAAAAGAGATGAATATTTCTATAATTAAGAGAAATTATGGTATAGAAAGTAACGCTTTCGCGACCGCCGGAGTGCATTGCGCGGTGCATTAAACATGCCGGGTGCCTTGCACTTTCGTCATGCGCGAGAGCGAAGCGATGTGGACGATGCGTCGACTTAAACGGCGTATAAACGCAGAGGAGAAAGCCCGGAGGGTTATGAGAGGCAGTTCCGGTTGCTAGATAATTTTGCCGACACGGTGAAAATATCCGAAACAAATACAGTTCGAGACGCCTAGACGGGCAGGTTTCCAGCATTTTTCGATTTTTCTTCTTGTCTGTTACTTGGTAGTTTCTTTTCTCTTCGTTTACTCATCTCATGTGTATATTACTCTTTTCTCTTATTTATGTTTTCATTTCGTCGTCCGTATTTATATGTCTGCATTATACTTTTCCATGTTAGTATTCTTATTTATACATATATGTATACATATAAATTATATAATATTATTTCCGTGATTATTAGAAATGATTTATACATATATTGAAAATCTCTTTCTATTTCATATTTCTAATTTTTATGTATATGGTATATACAATCATAAATTCATTTTTTGTATGTATTCATGTCTATTCTTCAATTACCTTCCTTCTTATAACTTTTAAGATTTAATATTTTATAAAAATATTTTTTAAAAATCAATATTTTATATGCATCATGTATCGTTTACAAAATAAAGAATTACGTTGCAAAATTTTAATCTTCTTTCTTCTACGCTTGTAATTTAGTCAAACATCTAAATCCATTTAATATAACATTGAGCTAAAACAATGTAATATGTGTAATTTTCTTTTCGAGCACACTTTTTTTAATATATAGCATTGTAATTTTGCGATGCGCATGGTGTGTTGCGCGATCTCACCAACAATAAAGATTACATAGTTCCCTTAATTAACCATGAGTGCACGAGTACATGAATGTAACACTACCCCGAGATAAGGTAATTTTTTTTGCGCGCGTCTTTATGCAACGCACGAAAGCGATCTTTTTTTTCATCCGGGTCGCGCATCCCCACAATAATCTTAAATCCCGCGTGCGCTCGGCCACACTAAATAAATTCTGCCTAATTACCTTGTCCTCTCGAGCTTTATTCGCTCCACGTGAACGCAAGGTTTACGATAATGTTTAAGGATGAACCAGTCTCTACTTAGGATCATAAAAGAGCAAGGGTTATATCTTTAAAGAAGATGGAAGGCTAAATGTTATAAAATAACAATTTTCTGTTATTATATTTTACAACAATTTTTTAGATATACGTCATTGAATCTCTAGATATTTATTAACATTGTCGGAAAAAATAAAAAATTTATAAAATCTTATTTAATTTAAATATATATAAGTTTAATTGCAACAAATTTCATTATAAGTGGGTTATACTATAAGTATATTGATATTTGATTATAAGAGAGTTGCAATTTATAAACAATATGGCTTTCCTTGAAACTTTTCATAAAAAGAATTGGATCCAAGGTCGTCCAACTTACTGTAGTCAAAATATTTTTGGTAATTCATAATATTAATGGCGATTTTCTTCATGTAACAAAGAGATATGAATGGACCTTATGTCGTGCACGTGTTGATTAAAAATTCGCCAAATAATCACCACGTTCGTAATGCAACCTGTTCGTATAAAGCCCATATAATGTTACAAACGGTAGATGCAGGCTTTCACGTGTACTGATTTAATTATAATTTTGCAACGCGCTTCTTGAGAACGTATGAAAAGCACTCAAACAGAGATGAAGCGGGCGGTTCGACAAAGCCGGTAATAAAAGTGCCCTCACACGAGCATGGATGTCTTACCCTGAAATTACGAAGGGACGGAACGCGTTGTGCAGGGTTAAATTCTCACTCTGCTCGTGCCGCACAATTTTACCATTCCAAATTTACTTCCATTTCTTACATCTTCTCATATGTCTATCGTAAAGTTCATAATTTTTTATTATTATTTTTTTAATTATTTAATCGAGTCAACTTGATATTATAAAATAACTTTTATAAAGTAACATTTCATCGTGACTAATAGAAATTCAAAAACAATATAATTTTAAAAATTTAACAATTTCTTCTTTCTTATTTACACAAAATAATAACTAAAAAATGTGCAAATAATATCAAGATAAATGTTACATATATATCACAAATTAGCAAACAAATATAAACATACATTTTTATTGTATTAAATGTAAATTTTTAACCTTACGAAAGTTACAGAATTAATTTTTGTAACTTTATTTTGGAGAATAACATTAAATTGTGTAGAATAAAATCGCGTTTGTGGGGCACCAAATTCACCTGTCTATTAAACGGATATTCCAGGTAGCCGGCGTCTCAAGAGGGAACATTCGTATTAGGCACTGAAACAAATTGCGCTGCCGACAATCTCCACGGACGATCTATCCTTGGGTCCGAGCGGGATAGACAAGAATCATGTTTTCTCGAGAACACGAAGGGTCCTCTTCGGAAGCGAAAAAGACAGAGAATAGGCTTAGCTCAATATCGTTTTTCGTTCGATCGAAGAAACTGAGTTGGTTTTAATGACACATTATTAATTGCTATCGGAAAATTCAGTTCGATTGATCATCTCAGATGTTGTAAATCATTACGATTAATTATTTCAAGTTCCGTGAAGCTGTCTATGTAACTGAAATGCCGCAAGATAGTACAAAGATTTCGTATCAAACTTAGGATAACGTAATTGATAAATTGAAGAATTATTTATAAAAATAATACCTATAGATAAGTCCTTCCGTTTAGAAATAATACAAATAAGAAATTATGTGGCAAAAGAAAGAGACAGAGTAAAAATAATAAATAATAATAATAGTAATAGCAAGTAAATAGTTTTTCATCAAATGTTTTCCCCTAGTTCTTCTTTTATAATACTCGCTTTTATCGTAAAATGCTAATATGCGTACTATGCCATTCCTCCTGTAAGATAATGCCAAAAATACGAGAAAAGCAACGTTTAAGCTACAGTAATCTTTCTACACAATAATTGATAATTTATATTGCGAAGAAAACCAATAGATCGGAACAACCGCGATAAGAACACGTGTCAAATTCATATATCGGATACTTAAATAAAACTGTGCCGCTCGTCGCAATGATATTTTTATTCGTTATCCACGAATCATCTTATGCACACATAAGTAGAATAAAGAATACAGAAGTCAAGGATCTTCTTTGCTCTTCGCGTTTATAGTTTGCTCGTTCGTGATGTCTCGAGCTCCTAAATTCGTTATTGCATTGTTCGTTCACACGAAATGGCCATACGCTAAATAGCCATCGCGCCCGATCGTTTTATCGTGATCAAATCGAGACGATCGGCCACAATGCGAACGCAATATGTTCTCGTGCGAACGAGTCTTCTGCTTGTCACGCATGCATTGATATAAATTGTTTTAAACAATGCCGAAAAATATAATTTTCATGGATAATAACAAAAATTTGCGGAATTCTTATTATTTAAATAAATTTTTAGTAGCCAGTAAAATACTATATATAATTATTTTTATTCTGTTATTAAAGCATCATTAACAGCAGTATATGGGATATATTATTATAATATATATCAAATACAGATATATTTAGAGCGAAATTCGATAAGTAATTTAATTAAATATGATAATTAATTTTAATTTTGGGATAATGTTACGAGTAAAATTGCTGTCGAAATAAACGCATAATAAAGTACAAATTTTGCTTGCCAGAATTGTGAGATAAATGTCATCAATTTTCATTATTCAACGAAATATTCTTAAGTAATGCAATTTCCGATAAGAAACAAAATTTCCTTTCAACCTGTTATAAAGTAAACATCTGCAACTTCAGAAAGTTTCTTAAAAGCATTAGATTACAAACCGTGCGCGCGCGCTCTTAGGAGATACCCTCCGAAGGTATCCGCTTAAAAATAAATGCGCCGTACGATCGGAGTCGAACGACATTGGCACTGATAAATCGCCGCTAATTATGAAATCCTCGTCTGCCCTCATCGACGCCTCCGGACTGTAACGTCCGGGGAGGGTTCGACGATGCGGCTCGCCATCGTGAAACGGGGGCGCTATTAGTTTCGATCGGATCGTGCCGGACTCCCTCGCTTTTTATCGAAAATATCTGCTGCGTCTCGCGCGCGCGCGCGGGGGGAGGAAGACGTCGCAGCGACCGCGAGCGCAACAAGGCGGTCCAGCCGCTGCGACTGCACTGCAATTAAATGCGCGCGCGCGCGTAACCGAACGCATCGCGCGGCAGATTTATGCGTCACTGCCGGCTACGCGAGTCCCTCCCTTCCTCCCTATCGCCGTTTCTTTCGCGTCCGCGTCCTAGGCCTTTCCGGCCCGCCGCCGCGACGATACAGGATATGTTGTCCGCCCTCCCGTCCCCCGCGTCCCGCAGGAGAGGGGAAGCGGACAGCCGAAGTGATCGTCGCGTATCTCAATCCCGGAGGAGGTGGACGGTGGACGCGCCCTGTGCGCTTTGATTAAGTGTTACGCACGTTTAACCGAATGCCCGGAAGCAACGCGGTTCCTGCCTGCCGCCCGCCCGCCCCACCCTTCGATCGTCCGAAGACACTTTTCATTCCACGTCGCGTCTCGCAATAATGCAATAAATCTTATAGAAGGTTTAAAGCTGATTTTTCTGTGAAATCATAAGAATCTCCGTTTACAATTCTGGGCGCGGTGTTTCCACAGCTGGTTAGGTTAGGTTAAAAATATAGCTCCGAGCTGCCGACTTTTTGATTACACCCCGCTGCGCCCTCAATATCGGACGGCGGGCACTTGGCATGTAATTTCCAACCGCGGAGAAACAGAAAACTTGTCACAGTCTCACCTGGGATATGACTAAAAATGTCGAACGAGTGTTGAAAGACGATGTCGCCGGGAGTGCGAAGTCACAGCCTTTTTGTCGCGAAAACCGTCCGACCTCATATCACTCGGCCGGATAAGAAATCGCCGCCGCCGCCGCGCGCCGCCGCCGCCGTGCTCCACGAACTTCTCCAATAATACTTTCGGCCGCGGCGCCGCTCTCGCTCCGAAAAAGCTCTCTTTGAGTTCCGACACGTCGATGCAGTTATCGCAGGTGGACACACGCGCCTCGGGGAAACGAATCGCTGACTCGCTTCACCGCGAGAATCGGTCCCGTGCTTCCCGGGACCGTTGTCGGGCGAGATGAGAAAATAAACGCCGCGAACCGCGAATATCCCGAGTCCCGAGCGATCGCGACACCGTCTATCGTCGTTTAGAGAGAAATAAAAAGTTTACTCGTTTACCGAACCGCCCGCCCGCCCATGCACTTGCCGCGCGCCGACTGCATCTGCATAACTGAAATAAAAACGAACCAATGCTTCTGTCCCGCTTTTTCCGTTCGCGATCCCATTTACAGTGTTGCCGAGCGCATCGCGGCGCATAAAATTAAAGCAAACAAATAAACATTTGAAGAACTACTCTTGAATTTATTAAACTATAATTTTTTAAATGGAAAAATGTGATAAAAGTTGGCGGTTGACATATAATCCTAAAGCATTATTTCATATTATTGGTTAACATTCGCGAAATAATAATCAATATTTTCTTTTAGCGTTGTGGAGAATAATTCGATTGCGAGTACTTTCAACGTTTATTGTTTGATGTTACCGTTTAGTCTCGCCGAGGAGCATTTTTCGCGCTTCGATAAATCATGAATATGCGGAATTCATTCCGTAACGATTCTTTCCGCAGGAAGGAACTCTGCCGTTGCTCGGGAAATTTTTACAAATGCAATTCTCAACGGGCCCGACAATGATAATGCACCGGCGGCGCGGCGTGGCGCGTGGCTGCACCGAGTATAGCGCGGACGACGGACGCGCGCGATCCCGTGAGCGCACGTGGAAGCGGATCCATAAATACATGACGCTTTTAAATCCCTTTTAAATTCCATTTAAACGCAGCGGATGTATATATGCCGCATTTAAAATTCCATTTTAAAAGGACCGGTTATATTGTCTTTGACACATGGCTTAAAAATGATGAGTCCTTACGTGTCGCTTTCAAGGCGTCGGTTATCGCGCGCGTGTATGCGTGCGTGTGTGTGCGCGCGCGGAACACTTCATCATGTAATAAATTAAATGTATCTGTTTTTTATGCGCGCGCATTTGCATTTGCAATAACGTTTCGATAATTTTTACTACTGAATTTTTACCAAATGGTTAGTCATTTTGGTGAGAAATGTACAAGTGTGCGCGCGTGTGAAAATACTAGAAAACTTTTTAAAACTTGATATATCTCATTACTTTTTTCTCTCTACATTTATAATCCTCACTATGTTTGCTGAACGTTACACGGTACGTATAAAAGTCCTCTGTATTGTTGGAATTTGTAAGAAAAATACGATGCCAAATCTCGAACTTAATGCTAAACAACAAAATCCTCAAGCTTTGGTGAGGAATTGTATTCTCGCAGGACTTTCGCGCGAAATGTAACGCGCAATGAAATGCACTTCACGCGAGAGAGGCCTCGTGGATTGCAACTACTGCTATAAATGCCACGTACTAAGGGCTCGCACAAAGCGTCTAAGGGCGAGGAATTCGCGAGCTCAATCGTTCTACGCAAACGACTTTAACCCACTCAGAGATAATTCTCTTCCGGCGTTGCCGGTTCCTCCGCTAATGAAGCGCGCTTCTTTCAATGATTTAAAGTCAATTTACTGAGAGCGTTATCACGCTCCGGCAGTTACCATTTAGCGCTATTTAAGCGTGAATTTCAAGAAATTTATAGCGTTACAAGAATGTTACATTATTTAATAAACGTAATGGAGGCAAGGTTGCTTTCTCATGGAATTACACTTGCGCGAAAAAAAAACTTTAACTAGGAGACGTACGACATTAAAATTGAAAGTCATTACTCTGATTATATATAATTATTTAATATTATAATACGCGTCTATAAGCGGATATTTTAAGATACAAAAATTATTTGGCTCAACTTCCTTTTATCTGGTTTCTTTTTGGTGCGATTACTCCGGATAAAATATTTCAAATCAAATCCGTCTCCGCTTTCGATACTCCCTATCTAATCTCCGATCCATTTTTTTCAACGTATTTCGCTTTTCAGATGGGCCCCGCTACATGAAACGAGCACTTTTTCTTAGGTGGTCCAATTTAGACGCATACATCCATGACCCCCTATACGTTAGGTGCACTGGGCGGGGCGCACTAAATCTCGCTAGAGTGAGACGCAATGTGCTTTCGAGGGATCGATATTATCGGCGATCCGGGGATGGGAACGAGGAGGGTTGGGAAGGGACATGAATTACCGGGATGTCGTTCGCGACTCGGACTGCACTCACGTGCGGCGCGCGAAAACGAGTCAGCCGAGCGCGATGCATACGATTTCGACTGGTCCATTACTTCTGCGGCGATGCGCTTCTCCTCCAGAAGACGCAGTTCTCTCTCTTTCTCTCTTTCTCTCTCTCTTCCCCTCCTCGTGCACCAGATCCCTTCCGAAACGACGCGCGTTTCTTTCTGCGCGCGGCCTATCGGGCGGCAGCTTCGTATCCGCCGGTGATAAACATCAGCTACGTGCCAAATGTGCACGCTCGCGGCTTCTTGAGATAACGCGCAAGTTGCATCCCTCCCACCTCCGCGCTTGAACATTCATATGTGATGTCGATCGTTCTGATCGATTTCTACGCCCACGACTTCTCGTCGCCGATCAAACAGATCTAATGGAGAATGAAGTTCTCCGTTTAGATCGCATTAGGGAAAATGTAGCGAACCATTAACCCGTTAAAGTTTTCGTTATCTCGAAGTGTCATAGGACACTTCGATTTAATCTGTTTTACTATATAGACGGCTGCCTTTAATAATTTTGTGAGTTAAAAACCGGTAAACTCATTGCACGATAATTACATTTTTTTTAAATAATTCATAATAATTTTTCTTATTATAAAAAATGCAAATGCGATGTATTTCTAACAAATTTTAATGTTATTCTCTTTTAATATTAATGATGAATCTCTCTAAATCTGAATTAGTGAAATTCATTGTGAATAGTCACTGATGCACCAGTCTAAAGTATATGCCACTCCAGTGACTTTTACTAATTCAGATTTAGAGAGTTAACAATAAAAAATAAAATTTGACGTTTCTATGAATAAGTTCCGTATTTAAAATTGATAATATATAAAGTATCGAAAGAAATAAAATAATTTTGGTATATAACGACATTCTATTAAAGAAATGGTCATCAAAATTAATACGTTGTTGAAATCTCTCAGGAGATTTGAGCCTACAATTCCGCATCGGCGATACGCGAGGCGCTGCACAAAAATGCAGTTCAAGGAGAATACCGATTCGAATAAAAGAAGCGTTTACAGCGACCCACTTCTTGCTCGTATCTCCATTTCTCGTGCGCAACCATCCTCTCACCCTATCCCGCGTCCTTCACCCCTTCACGTCCCAGCAAATCCCGTATCCTATCTTATCCCGACTTTCTCTCGAAAGAAATAACTGCAGTCGTACAATGCATCTCCTCGAGGCGCTACATGTTTGCCAACAACACGACGCAAATAGAAATAAAACGCAGCTAAACGAAGGCGCGCGCGCGCGAAAGAGAGAGAAAGAGAGGGAGGAGGGAGGGAAAGACTTTTCCGTGTCTTCGACAAACATTTGCGCGTTTACTGATACTAGGAGTTTTTCTCAGAAGCTTTCGAATCGCAAGACAGTGAGGTTTCTTTGATTGATGCGCAACGTCTTTTTCAAAACATTTGGCTCAAACGATTTTATGTAACAAAAGGCTATTCCGAATATGTCGTTGGCTTCTTTTAACGCGTCGTGTATCAATGCCCCATATTCCGCAACGAATTTTATTCTTTTTGCAACGTAAATAGCAGTTATATGAAACGTGTGATTTTATTTCGTGGTATGTAGATTGATGAAGTCAGGCATATCATCTTTTGCATCCGCTTTTTTTTCGCCAACTCGAATAGCGACGCAGCAGAGAGTGAAGCAGATGCCTTCCTCACGCAGGGTTTTAATGAAACCTGAAGAATATCCGAGTCGATTATCTGCCGCCCAACGAACAAGCATGTCGCATTGGGCTCTTCGGCTTCCTGCGTTTTACAAGACTTGTGATGAGACAGGCACACATATTTCTGAGGCCCCATCGCGGCGCTCGCCGGACTTGACGAACATCCGAAGAGATTACTCGTGAAGCGATGCGTGTAAAAAAATTCTCGTGCTTAATCAAATTTAATTTAACTGCAATGCGCATCGCAATTTTGTCGCGTTCTGCAAAATTAATACCGATGGAATTATGTATTTAGTATTTAATTAAGTGGACGACGCTACGTTCAATCGCAAATTCGCTATGTATTAATTAAAATGAGAGCCGCTGTTCGCCGATTGCGCAGATTGCGTAAAAGTGCATTATTAACGAGCCAGCTAAACATTCGCTCTCCATAATTATCATCTTTTCTTCTGATCTTCTTCTCCGTGTCCGTCGCAGTCAGCGTAGCGAAAAGCCGTACATTGTAACGGCACCTCGCAAATTAGAAGGGCTCGCGCTGCTTTTAAGATCACTTCTCGAGCTACTGAGTATCCATGAAATATCGGAAATATATAAACGCGCGCTGCGTTTGATCATTCGCCGTGTATTCTCTCTTCATTCTCTGTATTTCTTCCCCATATCCGCGGCGCTCGTCCTTTGACATGAACTTTTTCAATCTATACATCAGTGATATGAGAGCAAGAGAGAACGCAAAAATAAGAATGCGCGCACCAACACACACGCGATTTGATATAATACGCCGTGTATTACTACATTCCTTTTACCCCCGTGATTTCTGTTTTTCTTGCTTTTGTGTTTCAATATTCCTTTTTCGATCTCCATTTCTTTATTCCTTTACAATGCGGTGCAAAATAATGTTTTTTTTTTCGCGCATGATATTAACCTCGTCTTGCATTTTGTCATTTGTGATGTTTGAGATTCTTTCATTTCCTGCTTTCGTCGTTGATCAACTTTTCTCGATTTCTATCATTTATTTGATCATTTATTTGTAACGGCTCGTTGATAAAATCAGTGTTACAATTTTTATATCTTCAGATCTTTACGTTTAAGTTAAATCACTGTGTGTTTTTTTAGGAGTTTCTTTAATAAATAATATCTGCTCTTTCTGCTCTTTTAATAAATTCTGCTCTTTCTTTAATAAATATCTTTTTGCTCTGCGATAATCGCCTCGCGGATCTTCATGCCGGGGAAAAATCAGCAACAAATATCTTTTCTCCTTCTCCTTCAAGTTTTTTTTTTCGAGACTCTCGCTTTATCTGGATCGTGTTTCAGACTCTCGTGATTCAGTGAGCCCTTAAACGTTCCGCTAATCGTTGTCTCGCATGCGTGTTGATATAACGCTCGACGACGCGACGCCTCTCTTCATCGTATTCGTCCACGTTAACTCTCTTCATCGAGTATCTTTCACCCGCGAGGGATGACATTTGCGAGGAAGCTCTTCTTGCATCTTCTTTGTCTTCGTCGGATGTCCGGCGTCATTATAAGATGCCACGTTGCGTCGTTCATTGATCGCACTGTCAGATCAATCGATCTAATTCGGCGACGCGCTTAAGCCGCAATTTGAACAAGCCCTAAATCGAAATTTTACAAGTATTCAATTTTACCGCACAACATTTCGTACTTCTGAGCTACGGGCGATATGATTTGATTCGAATTTCCGACCCGTGAAATTCTTGACTGTTCGAGTCTCAACACCTTAAGAATTCCAGATACCTTCGATTTCGCAGAGTTTACAAGTTTCAAAAGTTTGTAATAACGAAATTTGCTTCGATATTATCAACGCATAGTAATTCGAGACGCTAAATCCCACACACCAAGCATATCAAAAAAACATTCAGAAGATATCCCGAAGATATCTTATCGCCTAAATATATCTTCAGGATATCTTCTGGACGTCTTTTTGATATGCATGCTGTGTGGGATACTTTCATTTCAGTGCGCAAAATGTAATTGGGATATTTTGTAATTTATAATTTCCAGAAATAGAAAGAGAGAAATGAGAAACGCTCGCAAAGAGTTGAAATTTTGTCCCTCGTAATATCACAGGATCGACGAGAGAACGGTGATGCAACGCGCACAGCACGAAATGTTCTCGCTCATGACATGTCGTACAAACCGATGCACGTGATTTTAAACCGTCACGTCGCACAAATTGCAACGGAAAGTCCTGGTTATGCGAGCGTATCGCGTACGCATCGCTTATAATAACCAGCTTATAATAACCGTGCGCGGTATAATTATTACACACGACCCCCGGAAGCTCCCGCGCACGGTCATTGTAGTATTTCATTTAATTTCTGTGCCTGCTATCGTCGTCCGTGTCGGGCCGCGAGCCCCGCGTCGGGATGCGTTTCACGGGGGCGCGTAATTGAATTGGTTTATCTTGCCGGCCGAAGCCCCGCGGGAGCGAGAGAGGAGAGCCTGATCGCGCGGCCGTGCCGCGGGGCTTTGGCTGCGATTCATCAGCGTCACGTCAATGCGTTTCGATGCTGATTTGCGGCCGGCGTAATCACTCTCTTTATTAAATTCCATCATCCCCGGGCGAGCGCGGCTCGCCCGCTCTCGCGACTTGCCCCAGCGCCCAATCACGGAAACGTCCAGAACTGCGGTTGCCCCGGAGCGCCGTTTGATTCGCCGTCATCAGAGGTTCCCGCTACAATCCTCCGCTTCGATGATGCACTCGGTTCATCGTTTACTTGCGAGTCGCGTGGTTATCAATTACGGTTTTGCGTTCCGACCGTGTGCGGCTTCCGCAAATTATGGTGCGGTATCGGGCCGTGAATACGAAACGCAGAACTTGCTTAGGTCATCTTCGTGACCATGTTAATAAAATACTAACGCGGCGCATCTGCAAACGTAGAACAACGTAGACGAGGGAAGGGGTTGCAACATTGTTATAAAAAGTATTTCGACGAATAATAAATTACTTTCTTACTTTTCACTGTATTGCGTTTGATTACGCCAGCCATTTATAATGTCGCGTAATTATAAATTCAAATTTATATTAATTGATATTGTAATATTATAAATACTCTTGATTAGGTTACGATTAATAATTTCCATATATATAATATATGAGAGGCATAATTTAACGGTCGTTAGCCTAATGTTTGAGGCTAGTTGCTTATCGTTTCTAATAACTTGTCGATCTTTGGGCCATGTTCGCATAATTAATAAACACGTTGATACATACACTTGACCTAGCCAAATTAGACGTAACCTACATACTTCGAAATGATTACTCGGTGGAGACTTCTTCGTGAGTTGCAAATGACGAGCGATTACTCCGCCGCGGCTGATGGTCATTCATTGAGCAATGAGGGTCATTGTCGTTTAGGCAACTAGTGCAATCGAGGCGGCTACTCAACGAACCTCTTGCCTGTAATCATCCACCAAGCCCCGTTGTTCGATCACAAAGGACCTGCTGCTTAGCCGATCCATTGGCTTTAAGATAACAATCTCCGGCCGGGCCATATTGCAGCTGAGATCTCTCGTGGCTCGCATGCGTGACCTACACTAGACAAATTTGTCCGACGTCGAAGAAATACCGACGTCGCAGACTTCTGTATTATACGCCAGACGATCAGCACGCTTCAATTTCTTCCGACCAAGAAACGGCGATCGAGATGCTAATCCGGTCTTTGCCATTTGTAATATAAAGACTCACGCGCGTAGGCAAGTTATAAAGGTATAATTACGTATACATCCATCTGCATGAATATTAAGCAGCCAATATAGAGGGTGTTTTATAATTAATGGCACATGGCACGAACGAAAGGTTAATGTGATTGTCACGGACTATAGCTCGAGCTGAAGAATAATCTTTTCCGAAAATAGTTCCGATCGTAGTTATTTAATAAAAAAACGGAGAAGGGAAAAGGAGCCTTAAGAATTCGCCTTTAAACGTTACAGAATTGCTGTAGATAATACGAGTATTCGTAAATATTTTTATTGTGCGTGATTATTGCTAATTCAGTCCGTTCCGTGGCAGCAAACGCGGAACTGAGAATCAAACGACTTTTACAATATTTAGCGCGAAGTATGCGATGTAAATGCAGACCGGAGACGCAAGAATTTCACAGAAAATATGCAGTACGAGCGACGGCGCATTATTACCGTAATGTCTACTAGCGGAGTGTGGTTCTATGTAACCGGGTGCAGCGCGAGAAGACTGGTTGTCTTCTCACCGCCGTTATTATTTTTCCCCTCGAAGCTCCCTCAGTCCGGCCTTTGCCCGGAGCCACGGAGTAAGATGATACGTCCCGTCGTGGCCACGGGCACCAGGCCATAAGAGACGAGATAAGACAAGATAGGACCGCGGGATACGAGGATCCGTATTAACTTCCTTCTTTCTTCGAAAGTGGGAAAAGAGGCGGCCCAGGGAGGAGAACTCTTAGGACACTAATCGCCATGCTCTGTCGCCGTGGGTTATCGCGGCCGAGGCGATGGTAGGTGGTGGCGGCGGTGGCTGGCTCGCCTGCCTTCATACATTCTGTCCTCACCGGTCGTGCAACGTCGAGCTAAATGAGCCTGCTTTCCGTGAAAGGACACGAGAACATCTCGGTGAGGTGACGAGAACGTAGGATCCTGAAGAAACCGAGTGGCTCTCGACGAGGACGTCAGCGGATAACGCTATATAGTTGTATGGAATGCTTATCAACGCTTCTTCTTTTATTTCTCTTGCTCTCTATTTCGGTTCCATTTACAGTATTTTTGCTCTAACTTATGGGGCAAATATTTCAATATAACAATTATAATAACATTTTATTTCGTTAGTAATGTATCGCGTTAATTACCTAATTACGCAATCGTATAGTGAAATATTTTCTTGTGTAATTAAGAAATGGTCGTCTAATTTTTAAATAAATATATAACAATTGAATATAGAACGTTTATTATATAAAAAATATTAGAGGGGAAAGAAATGAGTTTTTGTTTAAAAGATTAAAAATTTCAACAAGTTAACTACAAATTAAATTCAATTGCGAGAATGTTTCTATCAAACATTAAAAAAATCTAATCGATACTAGTCCCAGTCCTAATTGTAACGCATTATAATGAGATAGTCCATTACAAAGAGATAATAATCTAAATCTTAAGTGCCGCAATAATTAAGAGATAAAATCAGAGCGTCATTTTCGGACAAAGATCCGTAGAGAGTGCCGCTTTGTATCTGAGGATCCTTAAATCATCGATCAAATTGTCGTTAATTACGCGACGGACGCCAGTGATCTCCGCAACTCGGAACATTACGGCTAATTCCTTAATTCTCGAGCAGACGCGACTGCAGAGATCGGAATCATTACAGGCCGATTAGACCTCAAGGAATTAATTCGGCTATTGTCTACGGGATTTCTGTCCGCGCCATAAACCCTTTTCATCAAATGTGCGTCGTCGCAAGTCCCGCGGTCTATCTCGATCGTTCTCAGCCCCTTTCTCGTATCTTCTCATTTATTTCCGTCTCGCCGCGCCGGCGCGGCGCGCGCGAAAGAGAGAGTCTTGATTTCTAGTTGCGTGACCGATTACCTCTCTTCCTCGTTCCTCTCTCCCGTCCTCCTTACCATCGATTGCTATGAGAATACCGCGAATTAATCTTTAAACGTCTATCACGCAATAAAGCTATCAGTGTGAAGTTCCCATCTCGCTATCTTTTGTTACACCTCTCGTAACGTGAAAACTACTACCTATGTCGTGGTGAAAAAGAGAGAATTAATTGCTTTACTCGGTATTTTCTAGACAAAGATAAACAAAAGTGAGAAATGCCGAGAAAGAAAACAGGTAAAATTTTGTTTGCGATAAATCCTATGCGATTTAAGCTTGAATGAGTTTCTCTCACATTAACAGAACTAATTTTACACCACAGCGAAAATATGAGTTTATTATTTCAGCATCCATTATTGTTATTTCAATCATTCATCTTGAAACTAGAACAGTTGAACCTGTTCTGGGAAAACTAGGAAAAGTAGAGAGAAAATATTATACGTTTGAATAGAGCGTATTTCTGCTTTAATGCCACAGAACGTTGTTAGTATTTCGACAATGCCAACTTGACATCTGGAGAGATTTGAAAACAATTGAGGCATAAAAGCTAAAATTTTACCGGCAGTAGGAGAAAAAAGTATTAGCGCTGTCAAGTCGAAAGTACCGCTTTTTTCTTACAATTGTCTGTTCGTGTCATAAACTTAACTTTGAATTATTTGCTGAAAAAGGGCCCCCCCTCCCGAACAAATCCCGAATGCAAAACACGTGCGGTTCCCCGAAGAGACGTATAAGCACAAGTATTGGCCGTGACCCTCGATGAATGCGGGAAAGTGCAAAATCGTGGTTACCCTTAAACCACGAAGACCCTAGAAGAAAGGTTCGGTCCCGGGAGAACGATGAAAGAACCGCATTCTGCGTAAGCGAAGAATCTTCACGACCGCTTGGAGATGCGGGGAATGGCAATGTTGAAAACCCTTAGAGCGGAAACCGCCCCTCGCTCCTGGATCGCTCATGATCCAATTGTAAAAATAATCTCCAAATCATCGCGAAAGAAAATAATTCCACGGAATTTATCATCGCACAGTCCGTTATATTGAGAAATCTTTTAAGTAATCCAATAAACGGTGATATTCCTGTAATATCTTACATAATAACACTAACAACGATACTGATGACAGAATGGTTAACTTGGAAAACCGATAACGTTTAATCTTGCGAAAGACCGCGTAAAAGTTTATATTTTAGCACTTTAGTGAAGAGGGGTTCGGCGCTATTGTTGCGTCGCCACCAACGCGTGGAAGAGCGGAAGGGATGCACTCGGGGATGGCATTGTCACGTCGGGCCGCGTTGTCTTGTGCGCAAGGGTGGCCCCGATAACGAAAATCACGGCTCGTTGTAGAGTCACCATCACACCAGCACCCCCAAGGGATTCGGCTCCGGTCGGCCGCAAGCCCGGGTACCGGGCCTTCAAAAACGAATCGCGCGATCCTTCAAATTAGGTTTATCCTACTCCCACTCTTGAAGGGTTGATACGGCGCCACGAGTTTGTACAGCCATTCATCGCCGAGCGCGCGGACAAACTTTCTCGCACCCTCGCACCTTCTCAATGCCGCCCCCGAAATGCTCCTTTTGAAAGAAGCCTTCCCGTCAGGAGCTCGGGCTGTAGGGAACGACAGATATTAAATTTATATTCCACCGTTTAATGAAAGTATGCAAATCCCTCTGGAATCAACAACCAGATTTCTTTGTTTTTGAGGATTTAAAGACTACATATGAATTGTACTTATTTATATAGTAAAATACTTATTTTACTTCATCGATCACATATATGGATATGTTAAATGCAATCACATTTTCTTTTAAACAGCGGTAGATAAATAAAAACGCGTTAGAATATTATTTACATTTATCACTTTGTGTTTACAGAATGTTTTTAAAAAATTCTTTTAAGTTATTTTATGGCATACGCGTTGTATTACCATTCGGCAATAATGTTTCGAGATAATTGATAACAATCATTTTCAAAGTGGCGTAATTTAAACTTCGAATCGAATTGAAAAAGGATATGTTACATCACTTTGTGTTGTAACGCGGCTTAAATTTAGTTCCAAAATTTGACTAACGCCACTTTCGAAATAAACGACTCGATTAACTGCTTTTAACATGTAGATTGCGAATCGCAATACGATTATAACTAAATACGCCGACGTATTTAAGGTGATTCGATTACCGCGTACGCTGTGTGCCATATAAAAAGGATGCGAAATAAAAATGCTTTATGACACGCGTCGAGAGTCAACAAATGTAATTTAGCATAATCAAGTTAGTAAAATATGAAGCTGCATTAACGAAAAGCAATCGAACGCATTTTTTGTGATAATTAGGCAATTCGAAGCAGCAATTATGCATATAGAAGTAAAAAGACTCAACTGAATATAAGTTTGAAATCTATAATTTATCTGTATATTAAATATTAAAAACAGAACAAGTAAAGTTATAAATATTCGATAAAATAAATGTAATAAAATTGTCACCGAGAGAAGAATATTCTTAATTCAATGTAGCTAAATAGATTGTTAATTTATTCCTTTATGTATCCTCTATGATCCTGGAAGAGGAACTTAGAAAATTAACAAGCTTCGCTATTAGGTATCTAAAATTGCGCGGTCAGCACGAGATGAATGACCAGACGAAGAACCGAAAATATTCGCGAGCATTCGTTCGATGGAACTCTCATTTTTGCGAGAGAAGATTTAATTCTTTCGATTTTCATTATTGAGTGCGCGAAAAAGGTGTATAGGATGGTTAGGGAGCGCGATGGAGGACAATGCCGTTACCCTTCGTGTGTCTCACGACAATGGCGCCCTGTGCTATCTCGGGCCGCAGAATGCGCACACAAAAGTTGCTCCTCGTTGCGCCATGGCACCGACGAGCGCAGCCGGGCTGTGCAGACGCATTCCCCGTAACGACATGTGACAAACGGTCCTTGTGCGACACGGCGTGGCTTAACGTCGCGACGCAATAATCTAAACGTAACCATCGGATGCCGACTCTTTCGAGTAACTGATTGCTTTCCGATACGATGATTGTTTAATGGAAGTGCGCGACTCGTGCGAAATTTCGGATAAAGATTTGAATATTTGATTCACGTGTATAGCATGCATGTTACGTCATTTAATCTTGTGACTTGTTGCGTCAATTTATGTATGCGAAATTAATTTTAAATAACACTTTTTACTATCTCATAAAGTTTATTTGCAACAATATTATCAAAGAGAGGGACTTCAAGCTCCGATAATAGAGTTCATTGTGATCTTATTTACCGATATTGCTGTTGTCAATAAAAAATGCTAATTGATATAATAAGGAATTAGAGTACGATTTAGAAAATCTTAAAAAACCTTATTTATAATCAAGACGTCACACATATTTCAAAGTAAACGTAATCACTAATTATTGCAAACTTGTTGCAAATGCGAGGAAACGCGAGAACTTACTTCCGACACGCTCGCCGCAAATTTCGGCATTACATGGTGATTTCCTTCGGCCACGATAGCGCATACTGCGCGACGTGTACCCGTGTAGTAGTCCACTTACGTGTAATCTATTACACGTCGCTTCACCGCCGTCATAGTCGGTAGTGCCATGCCAAAAGTTATACGCCGGGCAATGTCGCCAAATTGGTGAAAGGGTTGGTTGCAAACTGAAATGGAGAGGGCTCCGCCCTTCTCCCTTTCTCTTCCCTGTCGCCTACCGGGACTACCGTCGTAAGGATGGAAGGGTGCACGGGGCGCTTCTGGGCTGCCGTGAGCCCTTGGCCGGGGCCACCGGTGTACTTGGCAGAGAGTGCTTTTCATCTCCGTAAATGGACCGGCGGTAAAGCAATTTTGGTACATTACCTATACCTGCTCCGTTCTTCCCCCATCCTCCCACCTTGCCCCGCGTCAACGTACCCCAACCCCGGCCCACCCTTGTCTTTCATCTTGCGGGTCGGCCGCTACTCGATCGTGGCAAGCGCTTGATTTCGATAGGAAGCGCTCGACAGAAACCAGATACAGGGACCGAGGACTGATTTTGACATCTCAAAAGATAATGCTAGCATTCGCTTTGATCGCGAACTGAGCGACTCAGGATTGTCTCGACCCGTCTTTGGAGCTTTGAATCTTTGAATCATTATAGTCTTGTTAGATCCTTAGATGATTGGACATTTAATTGCATAAATTTTTAGAATTTCCCTGTATCTATGAATATCTGATTTCTTAAATGTTTAGTGCTCTAAGCTTTTTAAATTTAGCGATTTCAAATGCCTGATATTTGTATATTATATTGAATTTTTTCATATCTTTGCATTTTTGGATTACTAAATATTACGTAAGTATTTATTTTTATACAAATATGTAAGGAACGTATAAATTTTAATAATGAATAGTAACTTAACAGGATTGAAACATTAATGATGATGCTTAATTGAATTATCGTCGAGAAAATACCGCACCTCAATTATCCAAAGAATCTGTGGATGAAAGGAACGGCAATAAGCTTGGGACGCCATGCGTTATAAGAAACAATCGACTCTAGTCGATCAAAGAATGGGGAGTCGTGTAAACGCGACGAAAAACGCTCATACGGTGCTTCATGGCGCGGAAAAATTCGATGGAAATGTTAAGTGGAACGTGCTCTTGCTTGAACGCACCGGGGGGAAACGCCAACGGGGGATGAGGAGGAAAATGACCGAGGAGCAACAGAGAGACGCTCGGTAAATCGAGATAGACGGGCGACGTCTCTCCACTTCCTCGAGAAATCTCTCGCATCTCCCGTTTGGCTTCACCCTAATCGACCCCCGGGCCCTTTGGAATTCGATCCAATCCATTTCCGGGGGAGTAGTTTTGCCTTCAGTACACCTGATCTCTACGAATCGCCCTCGAGTGCACGACGCAGCGATCATTATTTAAACACGGTCATGTCATTGTTTAAGGACTGTTACGAACTGCAAGATAATTCTCCGCTCTTCGAACAAATTACTCGGATCGACACTGGATGAAGTTGTGCTACTAAAATGCCGTTCAGGAAAATAAAGATTTTCAGTCAATTATTACAAAAGTGATATAATTCTTTTTAGAGAATTACATTATAATTTACTTTTTCTTCTGATAATCGCGTTATTCGAATATTCATCTTCCAATTTATCACTACACGTAATATTAATAATGTTTTCAAATGTACGCGCTTTTATAGATTCTTGAAAAGTACGTACGCAACGAACACAGATGTTTTCATTCGGCAAAAGCAATATAGTTTCCCTCTGTGCGTAACGATGCCGAATCGCTTTTCAAACGTATCTCCCGCATGACGAAGGACTTCTCCGCTTGTAATAAGTAGCAAACAATTCCCTGAGTCATTCGTGTCCGGCGTCTAATCAATGACTCGCTGGTTACGCATTTACCATGCTGGGAATGATGCATGCTCGTATATGCGCGTTCGGCTGATTCAACGGCGCGCATCGCGGCTCCCTTGGGTGTTCTATCGCGTCGACGCCTAACGTCGGTTTCGGAGCATCGCTATAACTGATGGACCTTTTATTTAATTACGCGTCGCACACGCATCTGCGTACCGCCTCTTCTCTTCCGCGTCTTCTCGCCGCACGTTTCGAAATTACAAGGGCTATTCACCCTCCTATCTCTTTATTGACGATCCTGCGATCGTATGTGAGAGGACCGACAATGTTCCATAACGTCGTCGTGCTAATGCCTCTCGTGAAAGCATAAAGTCTGTCGAGATAGTAGAGACTGTCACATAAATTCTAATTACAGCAATAAACTTCTTTCATTTATATTTAATAGTTAATTGTAAATGTAATTTTTATTCTGTAAATGTAATTTATCTAAATATTTTTAGCTCTTCTTTTTTCATTATTCAGAAATAAACATCAATTTAATATGTACTAAAATTATTTTAGATTAAGCCTCTAGTTTAAGAATTTTTTACTAAACATACAAGAATTATTACATAGCTATCCTGAGAAGCTTTCCTGAGCAGTCCCGACGAAAATACTATAGAAATAAAAACCTGTCCTCTCATAATCAAGTATGCTAACTATATATTCTTCTATTAGAATGAAGAGGAAGTGACGTAGGAGACCTTACACAAAATATACAATACTTTTGTAAAAAGCGAAGCCAATCTGACATTCTCGATCAGTCCAATGATCAATGATCTCGATCGACGCAAAGCCGGCTGCCGGGCTAGATCCAATCGAGAATAAACAATGGGGATGGATGGAGAGTTCATCGACCGACAAGATCAACAAGCTGGATACAACCGAATACCACAGACCATGAAATTTAATTTCATAAATGGCAATTTGGAATACATAGCGACGCGTGTTTGTTCGTATCTTTGCGCGTACAAACATCGGTGGTAACATGGTACGTATTTACGCACCCTCGCTGTGCAACATTCCGCCCAGCATTCCTCCCTCAACCCTTTCCGATCGCGTGGATCCGATCGCGGATTGGCGTCGAGCGATTGCGCTTTCTCGTGATAGCGCCGTGATAGAACGCGGGCTGTTTCCACGATAATTCCTCACGCATCGCGGCACCAATCACCTAATGGACACGCAATTCCAACATCGATCGATCGCGATTGCCGTCGGAATTTTTTCTCCCCGATCGCCGCGGGCGAGCAAGGGGATGATCGGCCATGCGTGCTACGAAGCGGATTCTTTCACATTCGAGCGACTTCCGCAAATGAAGTCAGATTTGCTCGCGATTTGTTCGGAGAGAAGCGATTGGACGTAAGTATGCGAAGAGGGATGCACAAAGAAGTAGAAATTGATAGGAATGTGTTCTTTGATGTACCCCTATAGAAGTTATACTTTTATGCTAAATGCCAATAGTGATAATAACTTTAGTCATACTATAAAACAAAACTATATTATACGAAGGATATGTATTTAATTCTAAAGTAAAATAAAATATATTAACTAAAAAAATATAACTATACATAATATGAAAATCCAATTTCAATAAGATTATTCTGAAATAAGATAATCAGATGTGTTAACAGAATACAATGTGCGTTTCAATTAAAAAAAAAAACGTATTGGCGTATCGATCCGAATATTGCAGTAAAGAATCAACAATTACGACCTTATAATTTTTTTAACAGCGGTAAGGCAATGAAATTCGTGACGAATTTTTTGGCACGGGACAAAATCCAAACTCGACTCAAAGCTCGCGAGAGTGCTCGTTTGATTTATGGATAAAATATGATAGCGCGCGCAACATGGCTTGCGTGCGTGTATGACTTCTTTTTTTTTACACCGCGTAAAAACTCAATTGAAGCGGGGAAACACGGCGAGTAATTCGCGCGCGATCGGATTTATTTACGTGTCGGGCGACGTTGTAATTTCGTTGCCGGCGCGATTCGTAATGACGAGTAATTGAAACGCGCCGGTTCCGCGCGTTTATTCGCTCGACAGTGCAGTGGAGCGATTTTGCGATTGACCGACGGAGAGTACCCGTGCATAATGACGTCGACGGATTATCGCTTTCTCGCCAGAGTTATGAGCCATCGTGAGGCGCGTTTTAGAGATTCCCGGCAATGTGCCGCTAAAAATAAAGCACCGAATAAGCTGCCCCTTGTTCGAAAGCTTCGTTGCGAAGATTATTTTCAACGCGTAATGTTATTTATCATTGAGGTTTTCCATGTATCAAAAGATCAATTCTCGTTACCTATCATTATTTCATGTTGTTATTCATACCTAAAATTAAATTTTCTTTCTTAGAGCAATTAAAAATATTACAATTACACTACTATATTATACTACTTATTATTTATACTAAAAAAAACAAGAATAAATTTCTGAAATATAAATTCGCATTTTAAACTCACAACATTTGAAACGCATTCTCACAATGCGCCACGTTCTGAGGCCATACAAGCCATCATAACTCGTGCGCACTCATCTACGAAATCCTGACGCATTTAAGGAACCCTTCACACGGTCAGTAAAGTCCTGACGAACGCTCTCGGCGACATTATCGTGCGTGACTATCTGATCGTGCCGGCCATTTCCATTTCGTCGCGGTCGCAGAACCAGTTCAGGACCCGCTCGCCCGGCGACCGCGAAATTTCACGCCCGTTATAAACAATTTAAAGTTGCGACAAAAAGAGCTCATTTTTTAAGCGTACGAAGAATCGCGATTTCGCGACGCTTGTGGCTGATGAATGGAAGAATAAAACGTAGCGTAAAATGTAATATTTTTATCATTTTTACATGCTCATTTGCCCTTTTTAATGAAAGTTATGTCCATGTAAATATCTCATTTGTATATTAAATAAAATAAATATTGTTTTTTATTAAATGAAATGAATATTATTTTTAAACTGAGATATTTTATATTAATTTTCGATACAGCGAATACTTAATCGAGATCGAAGAAGAGCGTTTTCTTATTGGAGTCGAGCCAATTTTGTGTTTATATCGATAAAATGGCTGCTCGCGGATCTCCAGAAGCCGAGACAGTAATTTCAATCTGCCGGGATGATCCGGATAAACGGGATAATCGATATTTACGTGAAGGATGCGTGAAAAAAGTAACGCCACCTTAATCCGAGTATATTGTCAGTCCTCGAGGGTATTGTTGCCGCTGTATACTGTTTCATACAGTCGCAAATTTTAGTATTCATAGATCACCGAAAGGATAGGGAAGGCTTACAGAATTAATCAGCATTTAAGTTGACAGCAAAATCATTAG
This sequence comes from Temnothorax longispinosus, assembly GCF_030848805.1. Lineage (NCBI taxonomy): Eukaryota > Metazoa > Arthropoda > Insecta > Hymenoptera > Formicidae > Temnothorax > Temnothorax longispinosus. The sequence continues at coordinate 19,789,418 of NC_092358.1, forward strand.
TTAGCTCAGAGCTTACTCGGAGAGACAAGAAATTCACTGATCTATGGCACGAAGTTGTAATATTTAATATGTAAATCAGTATTAATAATTTATCTACTTTTATTCATTTTGTTTGTGGGGTTAAAACCTTTTTGATTTTCGGGAATCAAATTAATTTTTAATTAAAAATGTGCGCAAATCATTTTATTTTATTAAAAAATACGAAGGAATATAAATTGAGGATTTTAAACATTCAAATTGATATATTAAAATATTGATAGACAATATTTGTAACTTATAAATTGAAATTATTTTTTCATTTTACAACAATAATTTAAGAAGCTACAATAAAAATATTACAAAGCCATATTGTATTGTTTTACTAACACGTAGAAGCTTAATGTTTTTTACTGAGTTTCAATATTAATTATTTTTAAAATTTTGTACTGTAAACTTTAATATTTATTTAAATTACGTGAATAAAAGCATGTTCCACAACTTATTCGCTTTTATTTTAATTATAACTGCAATTTACAGTTCGCGTCCACACCTGATCACAGGAATTTTTATATTCAGAACTGTGTGCACTCCCCACACGAGAAATTAGGGGACTCTTGTACGGGGAAACTGGGCTCTGTTGGAATCCACTAATATCAAATTTGTTTAGCCTTTTATGATTATTTTTCAAATGTTCTTCTAAACAACTTGTACCATCAAAAATATAATTCAGTTCTGCGGGGAGTCCTGACACAACTTGTCCTACATTCATGTGGAAATATGTTATAATGTTCTTCTAGCCATTCTGGCGAGAAATCAATCTAAAAGTATATTTATATTATGATACAAAATTTGTTCAAAGGATGTAGTTTGGAATATAAAAATTCCTGATTAGGTGGACTCGAACCTGATTCTTCGCGACTACGAGTCTGGACCACGCTGCCACCCTCTTGTTCCAAAATTATTTTTACGTCAATCATATCTTCATTGAACGAGGATGCTGTTTTATTATCATTATATTTGCACAGAATCCTGAAGTCCAATTATCCAAGGGTGCTGGAGAAAGAATAGAAGGCCGGGGTTCGAGATGCCCGCAGGGCTGTTATCTTACTAAAAAGCATCATTTCTCGAGATCTTCAAGGGCACCATGGGAACTGTTACGGTCACCCTACAGACCGAAACCTTGCAATAATATTTATGGGTACGGACCTGCGTATTAGAGAAGTAAATTGTTTCTCTTCCTTTATTTGGTATATACTGTTTTGTTCCGGATGTAAAGAAAATCCGTCGGTATAAACGAAAATTCACCGTAATCTCTTATATCCGGAGGCATAAAAAAAGTTATTGAGAATCTTAGTTAGCAAAGTAATTGAAAACATTAAAAGAGAAATGTATTGCAAAATGATTACAAAGCTCTATTATGTTATACATATTTAAATTATATATATTATTTTAAATTAGTATAAAAAGATTTTACGAACTATTCAATTTATTAGCACATTTGTCCCTAACTCCTTATTCAATAAAGTTAAATTTATTCATAAATATTGGAAAATCCACAACCGTTTTATTTTTTCAGTTATTTATGACCCTTTACTACTGAAACACGTCGATTGTAAAATTACTGTGTTATTTATATCCTATTACAACAGAAGTACCATTCCCCACCGAGCAATAATTCTTCAATATCTGCACGATCTTTTTTCGATGCAGCTACTTGTATGGCAATATTAATTACGATCCGAGCGGGAACTGCAACGTAAGAGTGTAAGTGGATTCGATATAAAAGCGCAGAAGGGAGGAAATAAAGGGATCGGTGCTGCAGGACGAACATAAAAATCTATCACCCGACCCTTCTCGAGAATACAACATAGAAGGGATAAAGCACTGAACACGAAGAGTGATCTTTCTAAGAAATAACTAAAAAAACCAAAAGACAATCTCCACATTTAAGTACCATTGTGCGTGCATTAAAGAAGGAAGAGTGTTAAATTCTAAATAAAATAACAAATTAAAAAATTCTTATAAATGCTGTACATTTTATTGTTTATATTCTTCTTATTTATAAAAAAAAATTGGGAAACGGGGGGTAGCCCTGGACAGTGGGTAACTCCGGACATTATTGAAATTTAACGCGTATTTATGGCCATTGTTTAAACATTCTAATATGCCCTTCTGCGTATCTCGACATATGCAGAATGTTTAAACAATGGCCATAGATACGCGGTATACTTTAATTTCAATAATGTCCGGAGCTATACCCCCCGTTCCCGTACCATATAAATTTTCATATAAATTTTACTAACTAAGAAATAATTAATAATTTAATAATTACGCATAAAAATGATTACGCTATACGATTTTGTAAACAGAATACGAAGGAGGAGAGAAATTGAAAATTGATAAAACTCATCAAATCCCGGAACTTTCGATCGTCCTGAGCACCACGCAGCTTAATCGCCCTCGACCATCGCTTTCACCCTTTTCTTCACTCTCGGTCCACAGTCTTACCGCTCCAGCGCTACTTACATAATACCTTTAATCAAAACTCGAGCGAGAGTCGGAAACAAAAGGTCTCGATGACTTCGGTGTCGCGCCATCGTTCGAACGTAAAAATCCAGCAACGGCCCCTCTCGTAGAATGGCTAGGGCAGGGGGAGAGAGAGAGAGAGAGAGAGAGAGAGAGAGAGAGAGAGAGAGAGAGAGAGCACGAGGAGGGCAAAAGAGGCTGCCGCGGGCGAGGCAGCGACCCTCTTTTCATCCCCTTTTCTCCCCTTCCTCCTCCCACCACCTCATGCCCCGTCCGCAACAAGCAGTATTGACGAAATTGATTGCGGAGGGTGTATAAGCAAGCGCGGTCCCACGTGGGGTAGCAAAGCGCGCGAGGATAGAGATGGCATGCTCACCCCTTGCCCCTTTCCTGCTCTTTCCCTCGCCGCTAAAACGCAAAGGGGTGAGAAAACATTGTTACTAGCAGTTACTCTTGCGCGATTCCCGACCACCTTTTCAACCTTCCTCGTCTCTGGGTCTCTCAACCTCCGCTCCTATAGCCGTCGCCTTCAAGCCCACCCTCGCGATCCACCCGCACGTGTTACGCAGCCCCGAGGGATGTACGGGAGAATCGAACGGATGTAGAAAAACGAAGAGAGAAAGAGAAAGAGAGCGAGGCAATGGAGGACGTAGCTGAAGCCTCAAGGGTTCCGCGTCGCGAGGCAGACAGCTCCGTTCTTTTACCCCCGTACCCCTGTACCCTGCTTCGAACGGGATGCACTCCCCCGCCGATGCGATTTAACTTTTCGATGTGAAATATCCGCAAGTGCCCTAAGGGAAGATTTGCTCGTTACTTTTTAAAAATATATTTTTTTGTTAACTTCTATTTATTATTTTATATTGTTTTTATTTGTATTAGCTCCTGGATATTTATCGTCGGTTTTTGTAGCTTGATTGCATGGTATTTAATTTTCTGTTACATCTTGAAATCTTTTAAATCATTTTTAGGAAAAATATTGAAGGATTAAATTTGATAAAGTTACTATATATCCAAGTTTTTTTATATAAACAAATACACTATGTTACCTGATCAAGCCAATATTCTTAATATTGATAATACCGCTGCAAAAATATAACGAACGAAGGTATTTCTTGACATTTTTGAAGATATTTTTGGCCCTTTCGGTGGGCCTTTCGTATCTATATTATATCTAAAGAATCAGCTTTCAAACTGAACTAAATCAAATTCTAATATATATAATGTCAAACCGCGATCGTGAGAAAATTCAGCAAAGAGCCTTCGCGTTTCATTTAGTGAAGGAAAGAGACACGTCTCGAAGAGGATATTTTCGAATCCAACGGACGTCATCTCATTACGCTTTAATCGTTCTCGGAGAGGAGCGGCGTAACGACAGAGACGAATTCGCGTTGCTTTCTGTAATTGCAATCTGCATTATTTAATCTTACCGGGCAAGAGACGGAAGTTCGTGAAATATTGTCGCAGCAAGTCTGCTATCTTTCTCCCTGTCCCCTCTCCTTCTCTCTCTCTCTCCCTCTCTCGTTTCCTCTTTCCCTCCCCCATCTCTTTCTCACTTTCTCTCCCTTTTCCTCTCTTTCATTCTCTCTTCCTTGCAATCGCTATCGTCTGCCAACCCATAAATCCGCCTTCGCCGTTTGTCCTCAAAACAGAGTGGCAAAACTATGGCGAGCGTGAATCCGGTTTGACAGTAACGCGGACGCTGCCAGACTAAAACCTAGGTCGCGGATATTGACATTTCATTAAACGGGATTCCTGGCGCGCGTGCATACACGCGTCCCGTTTTGAGCGGTTCGCCAGGTGGAATCTTGTCAAAGTTTAAGCCGTTCGCAATTGCGAAACGATAATTATCGAGCGAGCCCCGACATTTTTTAGAGCGTCCTCTTTACAACAATTGTTATTAATTATTACAGAATTAAGTTTGCAAACGTATAGGAATACTTCATCGATAAAACGAGCAAAGAGAAAGAAATAATTCAACCTGTATATTATTTCATAATCATATATTTTTGTGTACACGGATTTCTCGGTCCTTTTACAAGATCCAGTTATCATTTTGACATTGATCAAAAAAGCTTCTTGTTTCTCTTTTTTATAATAATATGCAATATTTTAAACAAATTTAAGAGATTTTCTTTTTTCACATAATAATATATCTTATTTTTAACAAAAACACTGTTGAAAAACCTAAGACATTATACAAGGCCCTTCTTACAAGGTGTAGCATAAGTGGGAGATGGCAACATCGCCGGTGAAATACCACTACTTTCATCGTTTCCTTACTTACTCGGTTAGGCGGAGCGCGTGCCCCGAGGGCTTCGTGCCCCGGCGGTCACGGTGTTCTAGAGCCAAGCGTGTCAGAGTGGCGTGAGGCCTCGCGGCCGATCGCCGTTAATACTCCCGCGTGATCCGATTCGAGGACACTGCCAGGCGGGGAGTTTGACTGGGGCGGTACATCTGTCAAAGAATAACGCAGGTGTCCTAAGGCCTAGTGGTATTTCACCGGCGATGTTGCCATCTCCCACTTATGCTACACCTTGTTGCAATAGTAATTCGTGAAAATATTCGAAATCGTCAGTGTAATCCTCAAACGTTTTTTCAAATCTCTTTCACATTTATTTTTTATCAATAAGTTTTACTTCCAATTTACATTTTCACATATTATACCAATGACACAAATATTAAATCTCCGTAAGTAGTCTTTAATTCTTACAGCCGTAGGCAATCAATAAAGTACTTTTACGATGCGAAGACGTTCGTTCAATTTTTCTCGCGCGGAGTTAGTTTCGAGAGCTACTTAGCATCCGCTTACCCATCGAATTTTTCACAACGAGCGTGGGCGAACTCAATAGATCACTGGCCATAAATATGGAAACGACTAAGAGATAGCAAGAAACTGAGCGGCCCTTCTTTAATGTAGTGCCCACTTCCGAAATCCATAACGTCCGATCCTTCCACAGAAATATTGCGAGAAAAATGTACGCCAGGGGCAGTCGGCTTCGTGGAAAAGCCTCGGAATATAATATATAACAGAGCATTGCGGGCAATACGTTATCTCGAAACACACGATATAATAATAAAAGGAATAGATAGCGCCACGAATAAATTCGTGACTCGGTCGAGGGAAGTAGCGTAACTACTTTTAACCTTCGAGAAAAGGATTAAAAAAGATTCTGAAGTAATAACCATTGGAATATATGTGCTAAAACTTTCAAAGACAAATATTAAAAAAAAGAAAATATAGTGCAATATTGTGGCACTATATTCTAATAATATCTAATTATAATCTAATAATAAATTAAGAAAATAGTAGTAAAAGAGACTTATAAAATCTCAAATTAGCAAAATAAATTCTAAAGAAAGTAATGGATTTATATCTAATTTCGTTATTTGCTTTATTTATTTCTGTAATATTATTTAAAAGCTGTTTATTGTTGAATTTCCGGATCAGTCTTTCTTTTGGTCCAAATAAACTGCTATTTTAATCTCAGTAACTGAGATAAAATTATGTTATAACTTTTAATGCGATATCTTCAAATTTACTTGTTTTCATATATCTATTATCACATATTAACAAACACGGACGTTAATTTACAGTTAAATTTTTTTATTCTTATTATTTGTAATTAAACTGTAGACCTTTCATAAAAATTATTTAATTGTTATATTCACACAAAAGAAATTAAAATAATAAAAATATTTTGCAGAGTTGAGTTATTTAACAGAAAAAGAAGCGAATTCAGTTGTAATCAATGGACTTTCAACTGGCCCGTATTAATTCGGTCGATAGATCCATTTTTCAAAAGTTATCCGCTACAACGTGTATTAACTGATTATTTTCCGCCCTGGCTTGTGTATCAGAAATCGTATATCGGAAATTTAATGGGTCATTGGTACTAGTGACCTAATTGTCCGAATACAGACGATTGAACGCTAGAAAAATGTGATTTTACGGTAATTGAGGGCGCATTCGCGAACACACTCTGTAGAATTTGAGCATTTATTGCGAATTTAGTTCTTCAGCGACATGAACATCGACAATACGGTGCATTAATTTATAATAATTAATTTTTTTTTTAATTTATAGTAGCGGATGATAGATCGCAATGTAATAATATTGCTGATAATATAAAACGTCGTTTTTTCTATTTTATAACTTTTTATCTTATTTTATTATTGGTACTTTTCTTATAATTCTCAATTTATTATTATATAGTTATACAAATCCAATTTACTTAAAAATAAAATAATTAAAGAATAGCCGTTCTACATAATTTTTTTAAATTTTAGTTTGTGGTTATGTTTATAAAATCTAATAGAGAAAAAGAGAGAACTAAAGATCTTCATTTTTAATTATTTTTTACTGCACTCTTGAAATCAATTCCATTCTTCCGATAATTCAAGTTTATTGGAATTATTCGAACAGCTAAACACTTGAATATTTTGTAAGTAACAATGTATTCGCATGATGTAAGATTAAAGATATCAGTTTATAATAGCAGTTTATAATATAAATTGCATGGTTGCGACATTGACAAATGTGTTTAACTAGCCCAATGAGCTTTGCAACTTGCTTGGGCGGACAAAAGCTTTCGAAATACGCGCGGCATAAATACCGAAAGGAGGACAGCGGAAAACTTTCGGAGCACAAGAGGAGAGGGAGCTTAAGATTCTCTCGCCGGAAGAGCACCGGGTGAGTTTCAAGTTTTAATACTGTACAAACACACGTATACCGTACAACAGCGAATTTCGGATATCGGTGGAGAATGGCCGCCTCCACGACGAATCCTCAAGGGTTTTCTCGGCGGTGCGGCGACAACAACTTAAGCATCGAAACTGCCGTTCTCTTTCTTTTGAACACCCGCTGCCACCGTTGCATTATCGTTACTCGCCCTCGGAAAAGTTCCTCGGGCCGATGAACGACTTATAAACCGGCACCGATACTCGTATTATGGCGAATTGCGCGATTCAAATGGTGCTCAATGAGAGAAGTTCGGAAGTACTTAAAAAGAGTCGAAAGTCGTGCCGGCCAATTGATAAGGAAGAAAAATCCTTCTTTTGTATGTTTTAATCGAGAGAAAAAAAAACTTTTTAAAAGTTGATACACAGTCCAGATTATAAAAAGCAATAAATAAAAATTAAGTATAAAATATGTGTATAAAGATTATAAATATAAAGATAAAATAAGAGAGGTGAATTGTGGTAAAAATCTATGCCAATCTATGGGGTGAAAATTCATCAAGTAATCAGCTTACAAATATATTAGATAATCTTATCTTATTAAATTTTAATATTCTTCGTGTGTACCAAAGAATTATAAAATTACAAAACAAAAATAAAAGAATATACATTTTGAATAAATCAGATATAAAATTAAATTATAACTTTCTCAGCTTGATACTGTCGCGTATATTAAAAAATCGCGATCCTTTGATAAATATTAAATCTGAACTTTACGAATTCCTAAGTATAAAAGATAAATCTTATAATTTCTCATTAAAATCCGTGAATGCGGTGAGAACGGGCTGGCCTACCATTTTCTCGACGCGATCGTTGCCTCGTGAACAGCGATCATTCGTCTTGGCGGTTAAAGCAAGACCGGGAAGACAACGCGGATTCGTCGGGTCGTCGAAAAAGAGAGCCATAAGCGTCGTCCGAAAGAAGAAAAGTTCACCGAGCTCGCTCGCTCGCTCATTCCGCTCGTCTCTCGCTCTCCGGCTGAGTCCATAAATTCTAGCAATTTCAGGAGTGCTCCGGCCTTCGCAGCGGTGGCGGGAATAATAACGTGACGACGGAGGGCCCAATTGTCCCCTAATGCCGCGAAGTTTCCATTCAGAGTGTCTTTTTGTGCGTTACCCGGGGGTGGCGAGAGCGAGAGTCGTATCTTGCCGCGGCGGCGGCGGCCGAGAAGCCGACCTCGCAATTCAGAGCTGCAGAGCAACGTGGGAGGATTGCCAACTCCGCCATATGATAATGGACTCGCGATGGAATGCCTGCTCGATGTTACGTACTGTCTACGTATTAGATATATGTGTAATTCCCCGTCGCGACGCCGACGGCTGGAATCGATCTCGCTATCATATTAAGCAAGAAGGACGTATAATAGCATTTTATTTTTTTGCAACTCAGTGAATTGGTAGAATATTGTCCATTATGCAAAACCCACGATATTTATCATGCGAACGATTTTAGTGGATATAAAGCAATTTTTTAACTGTTTATATTCTATTTAATAAAATATTTTATATTTATACCTACCTATATATCTATTTATTTTATATTTAACGCAAGCTTATTTATAAAGAAAAAATATTTATTTTTTTATTTTTTACTATTGTATTCTTAGCATTATATTAAAGTTACTAATTATAATAATACTTAAATAGTAATTGTAAAATAAACATTGTCTTGGTTAAAATAATGCTGTTTTCATGATAGCAGAGTTCAATGCAATAATATAACTGTTTGGGTTAATATAATTAATTTGTATGTATATTCCTATTGCTGAATTCATAATAGCATAATAATAGAATGAGTAAAAACGTGCACGTGGTATTACGATCGGCACAGAATTCGAGTGAATTTGACAGGGCAATTAAAATTCTATTAACCCATTGTAGATTATTGTTTAAATATGCATACAATAGATATGATAAAATTAATATTGCTAATAAATTTTTAAACACCTCGTATTTATCGCATGAGTATTTAGTGATACAATACAACAATTATTGGAAACTAGATTGCAATTTTAAAATAAATATACGTTTTTAGTTTATATTGGGACATATCGATAATAAATATTTTAATTTCTGTTAATTATTAGTGACTATATTTACCTTATGTTTTGCTTAATTTTGTCGCGTCCAGTCACAACGTAACCATGTCTCTTCAGGGATTTAACGAGGATTAACGCACCAGCGTCTCAAATGAAATTAATTCTCGTCCGAATCACGTATATATGTAATATATCCTATATAGGTTCGGTGCGTCTCCGCAAGACACTTAATTAGGAAAGCGTTAGCTGTAGGACGGCGATGATACCGGCGATTGTTAGCCGGCCAATAAAGTCGCGCGATCTCTTCCAGGCTGACAGCGGACAACAATAGGAGGATCCCGCGGGCGCCGATCGAGCCCGGAATAATGTATTTGATTTTGGTTTTCAAAGGCCGGCGCGCACACAAACGAACCGCCCTGTATCACCCTTCGAACCGCGTAAACGGAGCCACGTGTCTAGTTTAAACAGAGAACAGCGACATCGAGCCGCTATTCGGATTCGAAGCCCGTCGATCCCGAAGCTGAGAGTGCGCCGAACCGTAAGGTATTGTCGTCGGGGCTTCGGAGGGTTCGCAGCCGCCCCCCTTGGCTCGTTGCCTTCCCTAAACCCTCGGCCGACATCCCCGCCAGCCGGAGGGGCCGCGGATTATTTCGCCCAGTTTTCGAGCGGCCCATTAAAAGCCGGCTTGTTGGGGCGATAAACGCTGATTCGGCCCGAGAGCCTAATTCTCCCCTTCCTGGGGAGATTCTCTCTCTTTCGTTGCTGTCGTTCGCTCGTCCTGCGACCCGTGTTCTTCTCCTCGTTGACTCGCTCGCGAAAATCTCCTCGGTGAGAGATTTTTTTCTCTCAGGAACCGGCAAACGTGATCGATGCTGGATGTAAGTGGTTTTGTTTGACGATTGGTAGGTTGAGGCAGATTTTGTGGAAAACGTGAACCTCCTTCTCGATTTAGAGATATTATTTTGTTAATCTATCAAGAGAATATTTTTGGAGAGTCCCTACATGGAAAGATAAAGAATTCTTTAACAATTAACTATTCAAACTGTTTAAATCACTGATCACAAATATTTTAAATTGTTTAAGAAGTCGTTTATCGTTTATTCATATTATGAAAGTATAAAATAAACATTTTTTAAAATTATACATATGATAGATTCGTCATTGATGGCAATCTTTCTGACACATCGTTCGTAGTTTATCGTAATTGACGATTGTTCTCGCTTTCGGCGAACGTCCGTGCGAGCTCGTTCCTTTAGTTTATCGAGTATTTTTATCTCTCCGCTTCTCCGCCGAATCGAACTCCGGGCGAACTCCGGTGATATACCGACATCGTCGGTTCCAACTTCGGAAAACAAATACTGTGAAAAGGAGCGACGTTAGGGGAGGAGGCTCACGAGCGGCCGCGAGAATTTATTTCGACCATCCAATTGTATTTTCCTAAGTGGAGGATCGCAAGCCGCCGATAGCTCATCCAACGGCTCCTCTTATCTCCGGTTAACCGGGTGATGGATGTCGATCTTCTCTCCCACAATTTTCACTCCTATTTTATCGAGGCTCCCCCGAAGAGGAACGCACTCGTAAGAACTGTGCAAGGAGCAACGGCGAATAAATCTACCGCGGGCGATCCCGCGGAAGTCCGTCTTCGCCGCCCTCTACGCAGATCAGAAGGGATACATGTAAAAGGTGGAAGCGAATGGAAAAGGCGTTCCTTTCTGAATCACCTTAGAATATTCGCGATAGAAGCTCCTTCCCAAGTTCTGCTCTGCATGCAAGTTCAATGTTCGCGGAGTGTTAGCGATCCTATCGACCGGTCCTTTCATAGATCGCTGTTATTGATATCTGATTACTTTGGAAATCTATCAGTTTGGAATTTCGACCCGTAAGTCTCACAAATTATGTTACATCAATATTTTAGAAGTTTTGGAATATTGCAAACTCGTTATCATACTAAGCTTTCATAATGTGTTAGGATTTTTATATATTTGAAACGCAGCTACTGTAAAACTTAAAGATTTTATTAATTTTACATAACTTTTTAATAAATTAATACTTTGTTTTTATAAAGCTTGTTACGTTTGTCATACTTTAAATTAATAGAAATATATATTCATATTTTTATTTTATAATCTCTATATGTTAAAGTCGAAATGTTGTAATGATTTATAATTTTGAAATGTTAATGCAATTTTAATCTATCTATATATTAAACTGTAACTATGAATAAAGTAAATAACTTTGTAAATATATACGACTGCTTATAATTGAAATATTTTTACGGTAATTCCCAACATGCCGGATTGGAATCTCGAAGTTCGCATACGTTGTAATGCATATTAATATACAATTCAATATGCAATTTCAATGTTGTTTGTATCTTGTTATTACGAGATTTCGTTCTTACAGTTCAATAAATATTATTATTCCGTTAATTATCCGTTTTCTCGTTTTTCAATACCTTCCCGTATTTCGATATGCGCCGATACATTTTTCTATCGAGATATTACGCGCGACTTCAACATCGCTCTCATTTACATACACCAACGTTCCGCTGCTTTGTTATTTCACGATTGTTTTCGCAAAATACCCGATGGCGCGAGGAACTTCCAGGAGAACGGAAAACAGTTCTAAGTAGAATGAATGTCAGAATTATCGGGGAGGAGCCAAGTATAATCCTCCTTGGCCACCGCGATAAGCTTGACAAGAGGGAGTTTCGGAACTATCATTCTAAACCAGGTCATGATAGCAGTCTATTACCGCGCAGCTGAGACAGTTCTGGCATACTCTAGTTGTTTGCTACTATAAAGCCGCCATCCACTATGAATACAGCAGTCGACTGCCACGCAAATGCGAATAATACATCATGGATATTTGCGCCATAATTTTTCCGGAAGTTTGCAACAAACATACATCTCGTGCTTGCCGCGTGGGGTTAGGTGATTTAAAATATTAAAGGTTATAATATTGTATATATTATAAACGGTTCTATCTTGTAAATAAAAAATAAGCTGCGAAAGTGTGGAGTATATTTTAGAGAGAGAGAGAGAGAGTGTCCTATTTTTGTTAATCCAAAAATATCATATCTTCCTTAGAAAATTAGCGGTTAATGAGTTATTTCTCTACAAGAATGGGAAGTTAATATAGAAATAAAAAGAACGAGTAACGAAGAAAAGTAGGCTTTAAGAATCAAACGTTAGTTGTGCGTGAGTTAACGTTATGTAACATTTAATTGATAATATATTTAATAAAAATTATAAAACGTGCGTTTTCCTCTAATTGAGCCATCTTCATGCCAGTGACGCGGTGATAAGTCAAATAATCTCAAACTTTCCAATGAGCATAAGGTAAGTATTTAAAAATTGAGTGTACAAAGATAGTGTAATGTTTAAAAGGAATTACCAGAAAAATTCTGCTAATATTTATAATTTGCAAAGTATTCAAACCGAAAGTGAAAATTGGGACTAACTGGCAAAGAGAAATGAAGTCCATTTATCCAATCAAGTCTAGGGAATGTGAAATTGACAAATTGAAGCCTTGGAAAAGACATCGGAAATTGAGATGATTTTTAAGCGGCGGTGGTTGATATAATCGAGATAATAATACAATTAAAAAACGGACTTGATTTTAAATAACAGCTAATTCGTCTGACTGTCAATCGTTGATTAAGGTGACACTGAGGTGAAACACCGTCGATTAAAAATCATTTCCGTTTCCGATGTCTTTCCCAACCCAAGGCTTCAGTCAATCTCACGTTTCCTGGACTTGGTTTAGTAAATGGACTTCATGGACTTCTCCTTGCCCGTTAGTTTTAATTTTCATTTCCAGTCTGAACATTTTACGGACTATGAATAGCAGTAGAATTTTTCTGGTATTTTCTCTGGAAAATCACACATCTTTGTACATTTAACTTTTTAAATATTCACCTTATGCTCGTCAAAGAACTTGATATTATTCAATTTACTTATCACCGCGTCGCGCTGAAGATGGCTCAAAGTACAGCCGAAACGTACGACTTTTTAATTTGTATTAAATTATTAATTAAAACTATTAAAAGTTACATAACGTTAACACATACGCACAATTAACTGCGTTAACTCTTAAAGTCCGCTTTTCCTTGTTATTCGTTAACTTTAATATCGAGAGTCTTCAGTTAATTAAACATATTTAAATTAAGAGGAGTTATTCAGAATTCATTTTCGAGATTAAACCTCTTTTCTCTTCAAAATACAGGACGTTATTCTTCATTCATCTTTTTACACTTCAAATATTAGAAACAAAGAATTAAAAACAGAAGAAGCTGCAAAGGGAAATTTGTCATTTTAATTTAATTTCTACCAATTCCTTTCGATGCATTTCTTGAAAAAAAAATAAAAAAAAAATTTTTTATTTTAAAATTATTGTGTAAATATCAGGAGAACTTTTTGAAGAATAAATTTTTTGTCGATTAAACTTTATCATATATATAATTTTTTTACATATTGTATATATCCTAAATCTATACAGGCTAAATTGTTCGTGTATCGTATGAAACGCACGAGTGAAATTATAAAGATTTATATCATAATTCAGTTACATTTACTCATGTAAGATCACAGATATGGCAGAGAGAATTCCTTTCGATACCCTTCTGGATCAGCGCGATAGATAGGGAGATTCTCCCAATGGGCCTTCAGAAGAATTCCTGAAAAGGGAGCTCGCTGTCGATACTGTGCATTGCGGCCCTTCTTTTTTATTTCCCTATTCTGCCTTACAGCCAGCGAAGGATATATACTCACGCGAGAAGCATATTGAAAACGCCGAAAACTCGACGATCTCATGACATGGAGTTATACAATCGTCATGCTTTCATTATTTTGCATTCGATTGGCGATCGTAATTAATATATTCCAATCGGACCAAAAGTTACAACAAATACGACCAAAATTTAGCAAATAAAATATTAAAGCTTTATATAAAAATTTCTTGTTAATATAAACAGATATTATTTGTAATACTAAAAATTTTTATTCCTTGTTTTTTTATTTAAAAAAGATGTAACACAAGATATAAAAAATATGTTGATATAAAAATAGATATTCTTTTGATAAAATATTTGCGAAATATATAATACATTATTATAAAATTAAATATTGCTTTCAATTAAAAAAAAATTCTTAAAGACACGATATACTGTTTGCACCACCGTTGCAAATTTCCTTAAAAAAATTACACCTTATTTCTAACATGACGATACCGATGATGATAACCCATTTTACTATTTTTATAGTATACTTTAACCGTTACCTAAAACAATAAAGCGACTGTTGGTACATCAAATTAAAGCTATAGTAGACGAGTGTGACATGTATTTGACATTGATTGGCGCGCCTGTAATCGAACGGGGACGAAAAGACGAGGATGGGACTTCTTAACGATTCGTCACGCTGTTTTCCGAGGGCGTAAAAGGGACCGTGCGTTCCGGTACATGCTCAGCAAATCCCTACGCTAGGGCTGTACTTGATCAAGCGGATCTCTAGGGAGTATCGACTGTCTAACAAAGGGGAAGAGGGACATCCACTTGGATCAACGCGGTTCCGTTCCTGCAGGACGCGCGTGCCTCCGCTTCTCTGTCGGCTGCCGCGCTTCCTTTATTGCATCTTTTCTATCCGCAATTCGATCGGTGGCTCGTTTGCATCGATCGTTCTCGCAAACTGCGGATCCATTCTACAATACACGAATCGAGTTGCCGCTGTGAGCGATTGCTCCTCAAAGACCATTCGCTCTTCCACTCGGGACCGATTAAATCTATATTTTTGCAATCTTGGCGAATCGATCAGTAAAGAAGTAGATTCACAACGAAATCGTCTTAATTCCAAAAAATAATTTTGATAAATATCTAATAAAAATAAATTTAATATCTTTGGAAAAATATGTAATTAAAAGATCCAATCGATCCCAGATATCTGATATTGAAATTTTGTACAGGTGTTGAACATATTTAAGCTATTTTCACAGAAAGATTTAAATAAATACAAAACATATTCTTGTGTTTGCTTTTACAATTCTTAGTGTTATTTATGGAACTTCTGCATTATATTTATGACTACAGTCTCATCGATCCATTGGCTTCAATACAGCGGAAATACTCTTGTTCGTATCAACACAACGAACCGAAGACGACGCCAGAACGGCGAACAGTGTTCGTAAAAGAGAAAAAAGTGCAGCTAAGTACCGACTAAAGGATTGTCAATACCTCGTCTTTTCCTTTACCCTCTACCCTTCTGTCGACGGCTCTCTCAACGGAAATGTAACTTTCCGGAGGAAGAAAGAGAAAACGAGAAAGAGATCGTGGAAGAGCGAATTCCTCGCTTCTTTTCCTTCGGTCGTGTCATCCCTTTCTCCATCTACGGTCTTTCTTTCCTATCCGTTTTCCTCATCCTGTCATCCTTACCCTCCTCTCGAGATTAATTATTCGATCTTCTTCTCGCGTCATTACGCGCCGGCTGCAAATAATCAAGGGACCCGATTCGGGTCTTTTTTTCGAGAAAGCGACCGTCACTTAGCGCTTCGCTTGCGCTCGAGGTGAGCGCTCGTTAAAACCGGCAAGAGCAGTTGAAAAGACGGTCCGAGGACCAGGTTCAAGCTGTTCGCAAGTCCAAATTGGTTTTATAAACGAAGAATGAATCGACAGAGAAAATTGTTTGCTTTATATAAAATATTAGTCACAATTATACGTGCCGACAAAAAATAGAAATAGATATATAGAAAAGTATCTTTCAATAAATTAATTCATATCCAAAAGATTACTAAACTACAATTAACAAATTCTGTCTTACATAAAATGTAAATTGAACGGAGATTTATCATAAAACGAGGAAAAGCTATAATATCCTTGATATTACAATTGATGTGCAATGTATCCACCGAATAGCAGCAAGATTAATTTCTAGCATGTGAGTTTTATTATTTCCGAAAAGACGATACTTTTATATTCCAGACACTTTTCATGAGCATCGCGAGCGTGCTGACTGCACCCGATGGATGATCCATTCCTGATCAGAGGGAGACGGGAAAAGGGGTACGGCCCCGCGAGCGTAGTCCTATATGAATAATACATCGAGCCTCGCGCGTATCGACGCGTAGCCGGGGAAAACTCGTACGTATATATATAAGCCGGTTCTTGGCCTATTTTACAATTCCTTTGATATCGGGCGCTCTCCGGTCTCCTTGTATAACCGAACTGAATGCCGACGGCCAGCAAACGGAAGGGCAAAGTCACGTCTCGGTGCAATTTGCCGTGCGGTCTATCTTCGATTAGTCACTGTGGATTTTTTTCTTTTTACTCCGGTAATGATGGTTGAATGAGACCGGAGCAAATCGCATTTTAAATTCAGCATTCGCTTTACTGACTTTTAGTGGTTTTTCCAAAATCTATTAGGTCAGAAATTACCGTCTCAGAATTTTACGGAGAAGAGACAACCTCTCCGATCGCTCCTACTTTAAACGCGATCGATTTTCGATTTTTGAAGACGTGAAAGTCGAGATACAGAGTACGTCGTTTTTACGGGATATCGGTTTTTCAAAGGGGGGGGAACTTTACAAAGCCTAGAAAACAAGTAAGCTGTCAATAACTTCGCGGTGTTGAAAGATGATTATTCAAGACAAACGATATTCTAAACGAATGTACGCTCGTGGCGCACGAGTTCGCTGGTAAATACGACAAAAGCCGAAAGGATGACGGAGAATTCTCGAGAGTTGCATTGCTATGTTCCATTTAAATATGCTCGCTAATTGCACGTACGCGCGCGACGTAAACGGCCATTCACGAGAGGATTACGCGCTTGACGAGCAGCACTCGAGGCGTTGATTATGCACACTTGTTTCGTGACGTCGTTAATTAGATACTTCGCGAGGAAAATGAATGAACGGCCAGTTATCGCGAAACGCGGATTCATTGCAAATCTTCTTAAGAAATGATGGATGTGAAAGAAACTGGCAATTTTATTACACTTAATATTTTGAAATTAATTAAACACCCGTACAGTTTGATTGCAATTGCAAACACCTGTTATGCATTTAATGTACGCATCGATTATTTCAGTTAATAATGCAGTTGTTAATAAAAATAATAAAAATAATAAAACGCTTTCACATAATAAATCTAAATGATCGTCTCTAAACTAGCATTTCTTAATTTATGTTCAATTCTCATTAAGAAAGCTGTTGAAACTCTTACACGTCTTTGCATTACGGAAATACTCATGAACCAGCAAATTACTTCTCACAAATAAACAAAGGTCAAATATTTTAACCTCAATTTAATGAAATCAGCGAATCTAATCAAAGGGTCTAAATAACAAATCAAAAAATTTTTATTATTTAAAAAAATTTGTATAAAGATTCCAAAAGTACAATTTGCTGATATAATCACGTACTTAAGAGCTTAAAGAGATAAGAAAGACTATCACAAAGCATTTGTTGAGTCCAACTTTACATAGAATAACAAAAGGTTAAAGATCATCCTTGCGAGTTGCAATATAATAAAAAAAAGTTTAAAAAATGCTGTCGTTCCTATAAAAATTATTTGTACGTTGTTTAAACGCGGGACGCGTCTATCCGCTACGTAAAAGTTTATTCCGTTTTAACTTTATTTCTCGCCGCTTCCGTGATTGGCAATCATCGGGCAGGTTGGTAATTAGGTACCTATCTCCGCGAGCAAGCACTTGCTAGGAAATAGGGACTATCGCTCAATGGAACAAAAGGTTAATTAATGACTATTATTTTTAGCGTAAGAAAAGTCTTTATGAATCTTAGCGTAATGCAGATTTTACAGAAAAAAATGTGAAGTTTATTACATGTAATAGGACTAATAGGTGTGTGATAGCATTTAAATTTGTGTTTTGTTAGTTTTTAATATTTTTAAATTAATATTGTTTTATTTAAATATTTTTTACATAAAAATAATCTTTTTCATTTTTTATTGTGATACCTTGACGCTCTGGTTTTACATTACAACAACCAAGATACAATCAGAAATATTTTTATAATTAATATTGGAAGATTCGAACGAGCCCCTGACCGGAAAAAAGAGAAATTTATATGGATGGGCATTCCGGATATTAATAAATACCCTTTTACTTTTTAATTAGCTGTGCAGAGCGGAAATTACATAGGATGGAAATACAATTTTGCAATTTTTATTTAACAGATAATTATGGAAAGTGCACGCTTTTCACGAACGTACTTACGAACACTTTGCTGTCCGTCGAGTAAATCACCATTTGAAAATTTTATCTCACTTAATATAGTATAGTATAGCCTATTTGGAAATCATTTAAATTTTCAACATAAATATTACTGTTATCAATGTGTATTTGATATGTTTATTATACCTATATTTTTATTAATATAAGAATATTTTATATTTAATTATTGTTTTTTATGATACGTTTCTCTCTGTTAATTCGCAGAATAATACGAGGTCATCCTGCATAAAAGAGTTAGTGTAAATAAATTTTCTGTTTCATACCGAGTTAAATGCGAGAGCGTTAATGAGCCTTTTGTGGGTGAATTTGTTCCAGGATGTGCATTTAACGTACAAAACCAGCACCGCCTATAAGGTGGTGTCGACTTGACGGGAGTGCATCTTTTGTCAGGACGCATGATAATAAAACATATTAATGCGCCGCACATTGACGTTCGGTTCGCGAAAAAGCAAGTGATTATCACGTTTGTTGAATGAAATGTTTATTTAGCCATATCGGATATTTTCGGTACATAATAATTGATATCCGATGTTTGGGGCAACCAAAAACATCGTTATGTCGATTTTGCTGTTTTAATTTAAGGGATGTGCACATGAAAACTAGAATTTTATCTTCATTCTTCTATCAGCTAAAATAATTTCAAGCAAAATAACATGTTTAAATTGCTTAATATTATTTTAAATAATTACGTACATGTAAAAGAGAATAAATTACATTGTTATTAATTTTGTTATGTCTAATTATAAGACATAAAATAAAATAAAAAATATTGAAGAGATTTCAGTAAGCAAAACGTTAATCCTGGCATAATTCTGAACTCTTTTTCTTGTCTGAGAACCAAGTAACATTAAATAAATCGTTTTATATAAAAAAACAACACAGTTGTTTTTCATTGCAGTCTTGGGATAGGACTAATCCCTCGAGTTATTATTTGCGGAGTCTGTCAACCTATCTTTGCTCTCAATCGCTCAAAACAACGAGGCGCGGTCCTCGCGCCTCAACGAGCGCGTTAAGGGCGGCAAGAGTGCAACGCGTGATGCACAATGAACGAACGTCACGCGGAGGGGTGAATCGGTAAACACGGATGCGTACGACAAACACTACTGCTCGCGTTCTCCGAAAATCTCTCCCCAGTGGCTCATTTCGACGCCATATGCCCACGTTTTTAACAATGCGTTCTTCTTCCTTTCTGCTCGCCGTTGCTTCTCGTTCACCATTCCATTCCATCGACATGTCCATTTTTCTATCACTCGTCCGTTATTTCGTTTCGTCACACTTTGCCGCTCGCGAGAAATCGACCCTCGAGATTTTCACGCTTTATAGGAACCTCGATTAATGGTGATTAATGGTTAATTCATTTTCGTTTTACTTGCTTGATGATTGATGATTAATGGTAGGCACAACGTGCGATCGATGCACGTGTATGAGCTAATTTAAATTAGAACGTAACTCTGCCATGCCGATTTACGATCAGCGAGCGTTATCAGCGAACTTTATCAGATACAAAATGTCTTATACTTTTGTCCGTAAAATTTACGAAATTTATACATTTCATATTTCAGTGATAATACTTTTCATAGAATATTAGTAACAATATTTTATTATTTTTATCTTTCTTCCATGTAGAATGCTTCAACTATTTTGACATTTTAAGAAACATCATATCTCTCATTATTTTTAGATTATAAAATTTGCAATTAATAACTTTCAAATTTGTCCATGTATTTGGATTAATAAAACCAAATTCGATTCGCAAAGATACACACGTTTATAAATTTACATTTTCCATAAGAAAAGAACTTTATGTCGAACCGAGTCACGAGACTTGAGCCCCTTGAAATAACCAGTCGGTGGAAGTTGAGATTTCTCATCCCTGATACTCCTTTTCTTTACCGACATTTGAGGATGAGAAATCTCAATCAATATCTACATCACGAGATGCCCGTAAAATAAAGCTGCACCGCGGCGACTTGGCGACGCATCGTCATCAAAGAGCAGTTCGAACTCTCCCTCCCCCTCCCCCTCGGTCTTCTGCAGATAGACGGGATAGAGACCGGGGATGGCGGGAAAAGCGATATCATAAAGGGCAGGGCAGGGAATTGAACCAGTCCCAATGAGGAAAAAAAGGGCCGGTTCGTTATAGTCTGCTCGATGTAATCTTTAAGATGAGATCGCGCTGAGTCCATGAATCGTCGACGAGAGCGAGTTTACTGCAAAACTTTGCTTTGCCCGTCCTCCCTTTTCCCTTCTTCCGCCCCATGATCCATTTTCTTCAACCGTCTTTTTAGTTCGTCCTCTTCGTGAGAGACAAAAAAAAAAGGAAAACCGCGACGGCCGTTTCGGAAAGTTAAGGAATATTGCGCGCGCGTAAGATCGATTCCTCGCTCGCGAAATAAACTCGACGATGCCCGCCGTTTAACCTTCCGATACGTAAATACCGGCCGCTATATTTCTTGGTCCGTCTCGGTAGCCGGAATCGATCTGCCGTACGAGAAACGATATTTTATATTTCGCACACGTATCTCCCCTCTTGTTTCATGGATTTACTAGAATTTTTTATCTTGCTATTTGTATTTACGTAAACGCGCGCGACGAGAATTTTATTACCCAAAGTTGCTGCGGAATACACGGAATATTGTAGCTTCAACACGCGGAACTTTCGTTACACGTTATTTGACATATTTAAAGTTAATTTTTCCCCGGTGGAAGTTTGATGTGGAAGCCTTAATGAGAGAGACATTTACAATTCAGAATGGAGAGCGTTTATATAATGGCATGTAACAAAAACATGTGTGCTTCACTAATATATATCTCAAATGAATTAAACAGTCGTTTTATTTCAGATTTATCTGCTGAACTTTTTTTGACAATTTTATCAATCCTACGCTGAGAAATAAACCGATTGTAAATCAAAGTTAAACGAGGCATCCTGTATACGTGGCTGACAGTAAACATCCAGATAACAATGACGAATGATGATAAAATTTTCCAACAGCGCATAATTAAACGGGTTTGTAATTAAACAGCATTAAACAAATCTAATTAAGTAACGAAACTGTAATTAAATGTAATGATGAAAATGTAATTGCTTTCTGAAATCGCGCAGAATGAAATGCGCGCTGTAAATGCGATCTAAATAACGTATTTGTTTGTTTACAACTTAGCCACGATTATGATAATAGTAGCAATATATACCGCGCGGACCGGCCGTCCAAACATGAACGATATCAATTCTGGAAGGGAAATGCAACGTCGCGATACGTCGTCGGGCGTTATAGCGTGCTGATTGTTGTTACACATTATTGCATTACAATTGCAAATGTATATCGCAATTTAATTACAACACGACATGACGTGATGTATCGGACTCGACTATCGAAGGAGCCAACGTGTCGATATCAAAGCGAATTCAATTGCAATCTGCGAAACATCTTGTTGTATTCTAAACACTACATACTACACTTTCGAATAAATCACATTGAAATCTGTAAAATACAAGAAAAGCGTTTGCAGCTGTTTTGCATTTAAACATCGAATTCTTTGTATAAATGTACAAAATACTGGCAAGATGTTGCATTTTTATACATAAGCTGCATATAAGCTATGTATTATATAAGCTATTATGTTCTCAACAATCGTTACAAAGCACGTCATTCTTAATAAAATCCAATTAATAAATAAGATATTGCGACAATATAATAGTATGCGTGAGGAAAATAAGCTTGAATTTCTAATCCTTCAAAGGAAAATCTTTTGATTTCAAAATTCTCACAAGGCCAAGGACACAAATCTGATTTATTAAATCCGACAATCTTAGTTCTCTAAGCACCTTCAACTTTCAAACGATTAAATTATATTTTCATAGATAATAATGCAAAAGGTATGATAACAGAACTCAAATTTATCATTAATTAAACAAATGAAACAAAGCAAACAATTAAAATCATGAGATTCATTTTTAAAATTTAAACGCAAACTTTGATTTATGTATTTCAAACTAAATCTGGCTAAATATATGTATATATTTTGCGACTGCAATTTATAAAAAAGAAATGCGATTGAGTGATTTGATGCGGGGAAATGAAAATCGGAGTAACAAAAATCCCGCGAGGAAGTAGTCGGGCAGATGTCTGAGTACGATAACGTAATGTCAGCAATAATGTTGCATTGTGGCGGAATCAACTCTCCCAGACGAGTCATCGGGGACAAAGAAAAAGACGATTTAGGTAAGACTAAATGAGTACGATATCCTAATACGGATTCGCAAGATCCGGAAAAAAATCATCCGCGCTTATAATTTCTTGGGACATCTTGAAAGAACATTTCTAACCATTCTCGTTTATTGACATCATTCCAGTAATTCATTAAATAACATGAATAACAATAAAATAAATTCTTTTAACAGACAATGGAAATTAAAAGAGATTTTTCGAAATTAGTAGCATAATCTTATACAAAAAAATCTCTGGATTTTAGTAGCATATGTTTTCTATTCTGAAATATGTGTTTTGTAAACGTTGTAGCTGCAAATAATAACTAAAAGGCAGTCACCCAAAATCTCGATGCAATCAAACCCGTCTGCTGCTCCCGTTACTAACGATGCTAATGATTAATGTAAATAGTAATCATCCAATCAGAACAAATACGCGATCAATTAGACGTCAAAGCGTGAAAAATGGTATCCGCAAATTCATCGAGATTCGATGTCGCGGCCGAATTATCGAGCACGATAAAAATCGCTAGCCATAGCAAGGGTACGCAATCGATTCTTGTGTGAAAAAAATGAATTATCATCCCTCTGCAGCTACGGCTGTTAGAGTTCTATATTAGTCGAAATAGAGAGGGAGAGGGAGAGAAAGAAGAAGCAAAGGCGGGAAGGAGAGGGAGACAGAGGAATAGAGAGCACGCGGTGTCTGGCGTAGGTGATTTTATTAAAAATTCATGCGTTTGGGAACTGCTGTCAGAACCGGGCTTGCCAGACCAGGGTTTATGCTGTCAACCCTCTTTGGAATCTACGACAGTAGGAAGAGAGTAGGAGAACGGAAGATGAACAAGGATGATTCATGAAGATAGTGGTTCGAGATGAAGGATGCAAGAAACGTCGACGATGAGGACGACTTCGACTGATGAGGATGATGGAAAAGAGTAACAAGGACACCCAATGGACAAGCTAATATCTCCCACTCTTCTTTCAATTCCACTTATACAGATGCACCACAGTTCATCAATGTTATATAATCAATATCAAAAAGGCAATGCTTTTCAAGTGATGCGGTAGCGATGCCAAGTACACAAAAAAGTAAGTAAAAAAAGCGACTAGTCGCATAACCACATGACATGATACAGCAATGGCACTACCAAGTTTAGTAGCTTATCTGGAGTTTTTGCTTCGTCAAATTTTCCAAATCGTCGACAAATAAAATCGTCGTAAATAAAAATCAAATGATACTTTTATTATATAATGTCAATACAAGCTTCGATTACGATCGACCCGAATAAAATTGGTGCAATCAATCCTAAGATATTGAGTCGAGTCTGCGAAAAAGTTTTTGACGATTTCAGTTTTCAGTCTTACTTACACAAATACTTACACACTCAAAGCGAGTTTGTCCACTAAGACGCATCATCATGTATGAGTATAATAGTCATGTATGAAAGCGCATATGTATATAGGAACATGTAGAAAAGATTTACATACTTGCAGAAACGTATATAAAAGCATCAATTAAATAAGGAAGAGATTAATAACGACTTATTAGTTAGGTAAAATTATCTATGAATATATGTATCTCAATATTATGTAATTAAATATTACTAATCTTATATTACGCATATATCACATATTATTTCAATGTTACATGTTACATATCTTATCCAATTATTTCTGTATTTCCATACAGAATTGTATTTCCATACAGTTAGTATGTTATTAATGCAAAATATTATTTTCTTCTATCAAAATTTGAAATCATTGCATGATTATATGTGCCATCATTAATCTCTTTCCTGAGTTATCCAAAAATATTTTCAAGCATTGTTTGGGAAGCTGGGTAACAAATGTGTCTAATTAATATTCTATTAAAAATTAATATTTGTTGATCTTATTTCTAATAAGTTCCCCTCGTCTTATTCAGAATTAGCGCGTCACTGCAGAGGTAAATTCTTTGCCTTGAGCCGAAAATCAGCAACTCATTATCGAGAATCCTCTGGAAGGTCAAGTAAATAAAAGTTTTTTCCACTTCGCTTTCATTGACTGTGAGCCTACAGATGTGGTTCGTACGTTCGATCTGACAGATCTTCCGATTGAACTATTATCGCTGTGATAATTTCACCGTGATAGATTGCATCCGCAACGCGGGACTTAATTCCACCGGCCCTCGAAATCCAGTCACCTCGAGTATAATACGCTCAGTATGGCATACCGAAAATAGACCGTAAGTTTCTCTAACAGACTTTTCTTCTTCTTTACTTCAGCACTTGCGCCTTCCTATCCTTCACCGCGAAATCGCGCGCGACCTTAATCGCACATGCAATAATAAAAAATAAATATTAAAGTTCAAGAACCATTAATGAAAAGGTGCTTGCCGTTAGCATTTATTGAATTTATAAAAAACAAAAAAGTATTATTTGCTTGAAACGTCCCAGATAAAAGCTTCTTTATTCTCAAAATGATCGGCAACGTGAAACTTACTGGCATTATTATGCAATATTTTTATTCAATGTTTTATGTAACGTTTGATATTGTTATCTTAATAAATATTTTGTGACTCATTGTCAGAGATTTTTCCGAAAAAGACTGTGCAAAATCGAACATTTTTTTCTCTACGTCACTTAATGAAAACCCCGCGTTAAAATGTTGATAAATCGTCTTTCCTACAAATTTGCTTGGTTTTTGCGATGTTAAACGGCGTAAATAATATCCTAAATCTAACAACTTAATTTTGCTTCGGGAATAGACGGCATATTTTCCAGAAACAAGAAAAACGATGTCTCGTTTTTACCTATGCCGATTCGCTCCTTTGTCTCGAGGCCTCAGTGCGCGCGAGGTAAGCATCCGGGGCAAAACGAGGAATTGGTAAACAACAACAGTTGATCGGTTGTCGACCTCGAGATTAGCTGAGCCATTAACACTCGGAATATTAGCTGATTTTTTGGGCTGTCAACCGATTAGTCCGGCGAATTTTTTAGCTCGTTGCTAGGGGTCCAGAATCCGAGAAACTTCGACCTCTAGTCTTTAGTTGCAACAATGTGTGATTGGCGTTCTGAAAAAGATTACGTGTCTTTCGTTCACTCGGCGATTTTTGAAAGAGGCTTTAGTGGCTCGCCAGTCTAGATAAGTCTAGATTTTCACAAGTTTAAAGTCCGTGGCTCGCGAACATTAATTATTCTATCGATCGAGAAATCGCGATTGCTTTTTGCCGCTCGCTGTTAATCGAGAACGGGCGTCTCATTTTTCTTTCTTTTTT
The DNA here is from genome assembly GCF_030848805.1 of Temnothorax longispinosus. NCBI lineage: Eukaryota > Metazoa > Arthropoda > Insecta > Hymenoptera > Formicidae > Temnothorax > Temnothorax longispinosus. Next base: position 19,815,406 of record NC_092358.1, read on the forward strand.
TTTTAAATTATAAACAGCCTGATGAGATTACTTTTAGTATCCTTACTTACCCCAATTAAAACTCATTGTTATTAATTACATATTGCATATTTTGGATTGTTCTATAATTTATCAGTATTTGAAGACAATATATGTATAAAGATTTACTCAACATTTTCCAAAAAAAATAAGAAGAAATAAAAAAAGTATTGGAAACGAAAGAAGTACCTTAAAATTATTGTGAGGTGAACTTAATTTCTTTGTTACCAGGGTGTTTAAGTAGCTCCAGCGCCCGTCCTCAAATTAATGAACTTGTACATATTCTGTAAATAGACATTTATTTTAAAACTGTGCAAGTACAACTTGTAGACAATTATAATCTATAATTTCCGCATTCACATTGAATCTCGCCGGTCTCTTTTTCTTTTCTCTGCTTGCGTACAAAGACTATTGTGCAAATAAATCTTAAAATGTTATAATTTTGTTTCAGTTACAATGTTGTTCAGCATTGTACATTGTATACTAAATTGACAATTTTATACATCCTTTGACTCTTTATTTATATTTTCTTCACGTTTAGAAATAATATTTTCGAGTCTGCGCGCGGCACTGGTAACATGTCGATTCATAGTTATGTGGACAAGCGATTCAATAACATAAAACATGCAGATAATTACGATAAATTGTACAGAGGCTTAGTACGACTCTCTAATAAAATAAAAATTCTTTTAATAAAGCGATCCATCAACTAACATTAGTACTGCTGCAATAAACGTTAATATTGGTAATTATATGTATGTTATTTCTGTATTTTATCCATTAACTTGATGTTTCTAGTAATATTTACCTATATGAACTTTCTTATGAAATCATACTGTGCATAAATTATAAATTGTCACAAAAGAATATGTATCGTCAAAGGATAAGTAACATTTTTATTAGTCTAATATACGAGTATTTAATATACTTTAATGTATTAACATTTAGGTCTTTGTAATTTGATCTGTAATTTGCTTAATAATATTATATATTTCCTGTATACCTATAAATTCAATGTTTTGATGTGCAGTTTATGTATTCTTCTTCTTCTGAGTCATTCTACATTATTAACCCTCAGTGTACGATCCGGGTTAGCGTAACCCGAGCGAATTTTGAAAGTAGCGGCGCCATTTCAAAGGAAGTGAATGGTGGGGGTCCGTACCGGGGGGGGGGGAATCTTTGAGGTAGCTACTATGTGAGCGCCAAGGGGCAGCGTCAGTCTACGCTTGGTACTCAAGTTATACGATTTTGAAAATTGTACCTTTTTTATAGACCGTACACTGAGGGTTAATATTGTTTACATTTTCTTGTGGATAGATTTAGTTATATTTTGTAATTTTGCATATATATACATGTACATATATAATCAAAGATTAATATGTTTCTGTTAACCCTTTCGGTACGGAACGACCGGGACGTGAACGGCCCTCCAGTTGTCGAAGCGTCGATCCGCCAATATACGTGATTCGGTCGACAGAGCTAGGCGACAGAGCTCGACGTTCAACGCCTTCAATTACTATGTGTAATAAAACTCAATAACAAAAACAATTTAAAAAATTTATTAACAGAAGCATTTCAAGTTAACATTTCAAGTTGCTCGGCCACAGTGGGCAGCATGTGGACAGTAACTATAGTCACTCTCCGTACCGAAAGGGTTAATTAATGTTCCATATTATCAATTTAAAAAATTATTTAACTAAAGATAAAATATGTTACAGGCTACAATCACGATCCCGATGACCTACCTGGATTAGCGAACCTTTGCGAGCATATATTAGATATGGGAACGGTGGGGTATCCAAAACAAAATGATTACGATGAGCACCTGTGGCAGCATGGCGGTTGGAGAAATGCAGTGACACACTTAAACTTCACTAATTATTATTATTTCAATATAAATCCGGAGAAATTGAAAGGAGCTTTAGATCGATTAGCGCAGTTTTTCATAGCGCCTTTGGCGAGACTTTGATAGAGATGGAGATTTAATATCCTTTAACGTACTTTATAGGTCTTTCTAATTTGACCTGTAATTTCTACTTAATAACGTTGTATATTTGCTGTATATGAATTCAATGTTTTGATGTACAATTTATGTATTCTCCTTCTCCTGGGTCATTCTACACTATTAATATTGTTTAGATTTTCTTCTGGATAGATTTAATTATATAATATATACTCAAAGATTAATATGTTTCTATTAATTAGTATCACGTTATCAAATTCAAAAATAATTTAACTTATAAAGATAAAATACTTTACAGGCTACAAGCACGATCCCAAGGATCTTCCTGAATTAGCGCACCTTTGCCAGCATATGTTAGGTCTGAATCCTCAACGAAATGATTTGTACCTAAAATATGTTGGCAAAGTGAGTACTTGAACCAGTATGGCGGTTCGCGCTTAGCAACGATAAAAATAAATTCCAATGATTATTCCTTCACAATTCCGAACAAGTTGAAAGGAGCTTTAGATCGATTCGCGCAGTTTTTCATAGCGCCTCTTTTTGACGAGACTGATAGAGAAGGAGATAAATGCTATAAATTTTAGATTTAGAATACATTTATTGTATTTATCTCTTTCTCTATCAAAGTCTCTTTCATCGTTTCCTTACTTACTTGGTTAGGCGGAGCGCGTGCCCTGAGGGTTTTGTGCCCCGGCGGTCACGGTGTTCTAGAGCCAAGCGTGTCAGAGTGGCGTGAGGCCTAACAAAGAGAATTTCTTCGGATAATTTCTCTAATTTAGTCAATAAAGAGACATTAGACGAAATACTGAAGAAGAAGAACATTAAAGTTATAAATAGACTATCGTAGTTTTATAAAAGATATTATTCTGCAGATATATATTATGTCGCTGTGTCTTCTTGGTAAAAGTACGATAATTTAAAACTTTTTAATATTAGAAATTTGAATGCTTTTTATACTGTATGTATATAAACTTTATTGCGTTTCCCCATAGGGTTTACAATCTACTACAAAATTACTACAACATTGGCGTTTTTTAAAGGGACATACCCAACCCTTTACAAGACATTCACCCCTTCTTAGCCTGGCCATATGCGACCTTACAATTTTCTCTTAATTCCTTATCCTCCCCCCTCTTCCTTTGCCCCTTTGCTTGCTCCCTTCCGCTTCCTCCGCCTCTGCGTCTCTCCACCTCCCTCTTTCCTATCTCGGTTCTCCCCTTTCTTCCTATTGTCTTTTCTTCCTGTCCTCTTTTTCCTCGTCCGAGTCCATTAAAAGCTTCTTCTCCATTTCTCTCGAAATCTCTTCCTTCTCAGACATCCTTGCCATCTTGCTTTCTTCCATGGCATTCTCTTTTCCAATCTCCCTTTCTTCTCCTCTCTTTCTCTCATCCTCGCCTCCCACGGCTTATCCTCATCTATTTTCACCCTTATATTATTTCCTGCTTTTCTCTTTGCCTCCAACACCCGCCACTTATCCTCCTCTCCCAGCTTCACTAGTATCGTCATCCAGTCCCCTCTCTGTCCTATCACACACACGTCTCTTACCTCCGCCTTCACCTTCAAACCTTCTGCCAAAAACTCCTCCACTTTCTTCTATTTTGATTCCTCACCTTCCCATCTCTCCTTCTCAATCTTTATTATCACGTTTTTTCTTCTCCTTTCATCTTTGTTCCTTTCGTCCTCCCCTGCCCACCATTTTCTCTTCCCAGGCTTATCTCTACTCTCCTCGCTATCCTCCCTCTTCCTTTTGCCCCCATTTTGCTCCGTTCTTTCTATCTTTCTCTTCAATCTCTTTACCTCCTTCAGTTCCTCTATATCCTCATCTTTTCTTTTACCGTCTTCTTTCAATTCCTTCAGCATCTTCCTTACTTTCTCTTCCACAAGTTTTTCCACTGCCTCCTTCTCGCTATGACTATCCTCCCATTGCATTCCATCCTGGATATCTGTAACATGAATATTATATTACTCCCCTCTCCTTTCTTCTACTTCCCTCTCCCTCCCCCCTTTTTCGTACGCCTCTTTTTTCTCCCTTTCTTTCTCTCCTATTCCTTCTTCTTGTTCCTCTATCTCCCTTTTTCCTTTCATTCTTTCCCCCTCTATTTCCATCATCCATTCCTCTCCCCCCCTTCCTCATCTAATACCCATTCCACCGCTCCCTGCCAACTTCCTCCTCCAGATTTACATCTTCTACATTCTTTCCATACGTGTTCCCACGTTTCTTTCTTGTATTCACACAACCTACATTTCTTCTTCTCTTCCCCTTCCCAGTGCCTGCTCTCTCTCATCTCATTTCCTAATCTAAACCTCGCCACCCTTCTCCATCTCACCCCATCCCTTCTTCAAATATCCCGGGATACCCCCTTCTTTTATTACTTTGTACCATTTATTGTATTCTGATTTCTGATTTCTCGATCCTCTCCCATCTCTCTTTCCTTTGCGTCTCCTTATCACCTCCAAATAGTTTCTGGTACCATTCGTCTCCATCTTCTTTCAGCCTTTCCAGTTCTTTTAACCCCACTCCTTTATCTTCAAAGAAACTTCCTCTCTCTCGAGTCTGCGGCACTGTTGACGAACATGTCGTTTGATGGTAATGTGGTGGATCGATTCAATGACATAAAACGTGCAGATAATGACCATAAATTGTACAAAGATTTAGTACTTTCTAATAAAATGAAAATTCTTTTAATAAGCGATTCAAAAACTGGCATCAGTTTTGCTGCAATGAACGTTAATATCGGTAATTATATGTAATTATATGTATATTATTTCTCTATTTTACGCATTAACTTGATGTTTCTAATAATACTTATATGAACTTTCTTATAAAATCATTCTGTGTATACAAATTATAAATTGTCACAAAAAATATATAGTTAAAGAATATGTACAGGACCTTTTTATTAGTCCAGTATATTTAATATCCTTTAACGTACTTAGGTCTTTGTAATTTTTGACTTGTAATTTCTGCTTAATAATGTTGTATATTTGCTGTATAAGAATTCAATGCTTTGATGTACAATTTATGTATTCTCCTTCTCCTGGGTCATTCTACACTATTAATATTGTTTACATTTTCTTCTGGATAGATTTAGTTATATTTTGTGATTTCGTAAATATACACACATATAATCTAGGTAGATCCTTCGGATCTTGATTATAGCCTGTACTGTAAAAAGGCTACAAGCACGATCCCAAGGATCTACCTGGATTAACGCACCTTTGCCAGCATATGTTAGGTCTGAATCCTCAACGAAATGATTACCTTGAGTACCTGAACCAGTATGGCGGTTCGCGCCTAGCAACGACAAGAATAAATTCCACTGATTATTCCTTCAACATAATTCCAAACAAGTTGAAAGAAGCTTTAGATCAATTTGCGCAGTTTTTCATAGCGCCTCTCTTTGACGAGACTTTGATAGAGAAGAAGATAAATGCTATAGATTTAGAATACAAGGAGAAATTAACAGATAACAGATGGCGATTTATTGCATTAGAGAAATTATCTGTGGGATCGGATCATCCGTAATCCGCATTTCGTCTAATGTTTCTTTGTTGCCACAGCCGTATTCAAAATTCGGCTGTGGCAATAAAGAGACATAGACGAAATACCGAAGAAGAACAACATTAACGTTATAAATAGACTATCGGAGTTTTATAAGAAATATTCTACAGATATGTCGCTGTGTGTTCTTGGTAAAGGTACAATAATTTAAAACTTTTTAATATTAGAAATTTCAATGCTTTTTATACTGTTATATATAAAAATATTTCAATTTTGAATTGAATTAAACATTTGATTGTATTAAACATTTACACATTGTCTATCTTTAAGAGAAAAAATAGAATCTTATCAGTATACATAAGTAAGAAAAATATATAGAAATATTGGTCTTCATATAAATTACTTCGTAAAATTTTAAATGTTTTCTAAATTTGTTTTAACCAGTATTTACTTGGACACAAAGGTAAAGGTTTATTATTATCGGCTTTAAAGGTCAGAGGTTGGTGTTACACTATAGTAGCTGGAAATTATTTTATGGACACAAGCCTACATTTCTTTACAGTTACATTTCGTCTAACTGAGGAAGGTATTAAGCATATAGAAGATATTGTTCAAATAATGTTCCAATATATCAATATGCTGAAAAAGAATGGACCGATGAAATGGATCTATATGATGTAATAGTAAAGAGTGAAAAATATTATAATCTTTTGTAGAATGTTTGGCAGATTGTAGGATTGCAATTTGCTAGACAACTTTGTACTTTAATATTGTATATTAAATATAGAGTTATATGAAAATTTTACATTTATAGGAACTTCTACATATTAAACATATGAATAATAGATATATAAAGAAAATAGACTCTTCTTATAGTATATCTGCTATATTCCGTCTGCTGCACGAGTATCCCATGGAAGAAATCATTTGCGACAAGATTTCCCTAAATGGCGACCGAATTTTATCGAAAAGCTAATGGAATATTTTACGCCGCAAAATATTAGAATTCACGTTGCAAAAACGTACGAAAGTATAACGAATGAAACCGAGTAATGGTTTGGCATTAAATATAAGAAACAGAGGATATCCGAGAAAACAATGTGGAACCTCGCTGGCTATAGCACGGATCTGAAATTGCCTCCTAAAAATGAATTTATACCGATCAAGTTTGATATCAAGACTGAAACAACTGTAAGTAAAATTATCATTTTTCACAATATTAATCCTTGAACACCACTTCGTGGTACTTAAAATAAGTAACATCTCCATAAAGCATAAACTATGTTATGAAACTTGGTATAAAATATAAAATGTTAATGTATTTTATAATAAATTCTATTTTTACACATAATTTTTAAATAATAAAAATAATTATAGTGTACTAATTAATTATACTATATATATATGTATATTTGCATTAATTTTATAAAAATATGCGCTGGGTTTTAGAGAATAATTTATATAATATAGAGCCGAAAAATTGTAATTCAAAGAATGCTTTACACACGCTCATTTTTGCATGAATTGCGGAATTGTGTTTTGCTCTAATCAATCACCAATTTTGTCATTTGTGTATTTTCTACGTATATATTAACAGGTAAAATTTTACAGATATAAAAGTTTTCTATTATTGTAAAAGATACATCGTTTGTAAAACTTTGATATAAAAAGGATGATAAATTTTATGTACCAAAAGCGATGATGACCTTCCACTTCGTTAGGTATGAAATAAGTATGATTGTAAAAAATACTTATACAACTTATACAAATTGCAAACGTAAATTAATTTATTTAATTATCATAATAATAAGATTAGTATCTATACATATATATTAATATACGTGCTAAATAAAATTAAAATAATAAATTGATTATCTCTGAAATATTTTCATTAATAAAACAAATCTAAATTTGTACATTTATTTATCTCTAAATGCCGTTATTTTAAAATATCTCTTTAGTTAATAAATATAAATTACTGCAGGTTGCCACGTTCTATTTGAAGAGAAAAATAAAGTGCAGAAAACTTCTAGTACCATAGTATACTACGCAACTGGTCTACAATCGAAAAGTCGATGCTTTTATCGCTTTTAAATGAAATTATTGAGCATTGCTACAATATCTTACAAACCACGGAGAAATTAGGCTATACACTATTTAGTAATATATATACAATGATGAACGGAAGAACGGAGGAACGCAATATTTAAAAATCGTTGTACAAGGTGACCATTACCCGCAAAACGTCGAACAACGAATCGATTCATTTATGGACTCTATGTTTGTAAGTATAATAAGATGCGTTATATAACAACATGCCTTTTTTAAAATTTCTCACACAATATTCTGATATTATGATCATATTAAAAAATATATTATTCCAATTATTAATGTGACGTAGTAATTAGAGTATATTTCTCTATTAAAATATTTATTTATTTTTTTTATTTAGGATAATGATTCCCTTCTCGGGATACATGTTCTGTGTTTTGGTTAAATCATGTTTCACATCTACACCTTTTCTATATTAATTTCTACACTCATTTCTTGTTTCTTCAGTTTTTCCCTCTCTTTCCTTTTATTGCACAACTTCAGCATCCATTCTATTCCTTTCCCGTCTTCTGCCATTATAAATTCTTTGCTCGGATTGGCTGCTCTTGATTCCGGGCATTCCCTTAGTATATGGTGCCAGGATTCCTCTCTTTCTTCACACATCCTGCACATTTTCTTGTTTTCCTCCTCCCAGTGTCTATTACCTTTTCATTCGTTTCCGCATCTGAATCTTGCGATTGTTTTCATCTTTATGCCTTTTCCTTTATACTCCAAATATTTCGCTCTTTCACTTGTTTTCCACCTGTTGTATTCCTTCGGTGATTTTGATCTCTCCATCTTCTTTCCTCTCTCTTCCAATTTTTCTCTTTGTAGTTGGTTGTCCATTCTTCTGTCGTGTTTTTTTCCTGTTCCTCTCTTGCTTCTCTTGTCCACTGGTTTAATCCGCCCTCCTCGTAAAACGTCTGCATCCTTCTGCCCCATTGTGTCTCCTCCCATTCTATATTGATAATTTCTCTTCTGCATTCTCTCAGTATTTCGTTGTCAGTCATTCCTTTTACTTTCTCTTGGTATTTTAGTGCTCTTCCTCCAGCCTCTATACTGATTTGTTCTATCTTTGTTTCTTCTTTGACTATATAGCCTGGCGTGCATCTATTTAAGCCTAATATTCATCTTATGTATATTTCTTGAAGTGCTTCTATCTTCTTCCATTCTTTCCATCCCCATATTTCTACTCTGTATAAGAGTATGCTTTTGACCATGACATTAAACATCATCATTCTCCTGTCAAAGTTTCCTCCAAATTTCTTCTCACCTATTCCCCAAATCTGTGCCATGGCTGCTGCTGCTTTTCTTACTATATCTATTATGTGTGCTTCATCGGTGTTGCATTTCTTAAATGTAAATCCTAGATATTTGAACTCCTTGACTTCTTCTATCTTGTTTTCCTTCCATTTCTAGTTCCTTTCTTGTTTAATTCTCCCTTTCTTACAAAAAACCAACATTTTAAATTTATCTACATTTAAAGTTAGTTCCTTTTCCTCTAAATATCTTTCTAGGTTTTTCAGCATTTTCTTCATTTCTCTTTCCGTCTCCGCCATCATCGGTAGGTCGTTTGCATACGCCAAGGTATATATTCTCTTTCTTCCCAGTCTTACGCGTTCTGTCTTTTCTTTAGAAAGTCCTCCACGTCTGCGATAAATGTTATGAACAGGAGTGGGCTCAGTGGGCGTCCTTGCCTCAGCTCTCCTTCTGTCCAGAACTCTTCTGTGCATTTGTCTCCTACGATTACTCTGTTGATCGTTTCCTCATAAATATCTTTTATTCTGTCGATTAGTTTCCTATTTATACCGCTTTCTTCCAGAGCCTTCCATAGTTTCTTTCTGTTTACCTTATCAACCGCTGCCTTCAGGTCTGCAAAGAAGTCGTAGAGATTTCCCCTCTTTTTCGTTATCGTTTTTCCTGCTGCTATTTTCAGTGCAAATTCTCTATTCTATGCAACTTCTCTTTTTCCTAAAATTTGATTGCGTTTCTGGGAGCAGCTTCAGTCTTTCGACTTCCTTCCTCAGTTTTTCTTCTAGAATCATTGCATAGATTTTGTAATTTTTTGCTTCTTTTCTGTCTTCTTTTTTGTGTATTGGGTATATTATGCCTACTTTCCATCCTCTTGGCAGTTTCTCTCCGTTCCATATTTTTCCTATTATTTTTCTCAGTTTTTTTTTTGTTTCCTTGTCTGCGTTTGACCACACTTCGTTTCTGAGTCTGTTTTCACCTGTTGCTTTCTTTTTCTTGAGTCTTCTTACTGCGTTTTCCATCTCTTCTTCTGTAATTTCCTCTCCCTCTTCCTTTGTTTCTTCCTCTCGTGGCACTTCTTCGTTGTCTCCTGCTTCTTGCTCGTTTCGTGTATCGTTGTTTCCTCTCGTCTCTCTTCCCTCCAGTAGCTCCATGAAGTGTCTTTTTCATTGTTGTTCCTCAATGCTGTCATCTGGCTTTTCTCGTCAATCTCTCTCCTTTTTTATGTATCTCTATATTTTTGTTTCATTTTGTATCTCTGCGATTTCGGTCTGCTCTCTTTCTCTTTATTCTTTCTTTTTTGTTTTGCAGAGCTTGTTGTGTCTTTGTTATTCCTCTATGTATTCTGTTCTTTCTATGTTTCCTTTTTTCATTTGTATGAGTAATCGATTCAGTTTCGTTTTGCTGTTTCTGCAGTCCTTGTCTATTAAAATATTTATTAATATCACTGTAACAACATTTCAGGAACACATATCTACTATGCCAGAATAGCAATTTGACAACCACAAGGAAATAGTTTCATTGGGGGCATTCAAGACGATATCTAATCAATGCTCTTTATATTGGAAAGAAACTGAAAGCCGAAAATATAATTTCCCTGGAGTAAATAGAAATACATTACTTAAATACAATAACGCGGCAACAATTACTGCAATTCTTTGGGGTAACCACCTATTTTTATATGCGGACTATATCATTCAATCAAAAAGATTAGGTTTTGTAGAGAAAAACAAATGGAAAATATAATTCTTTTTATATGACGTACAATTTTTGAGAGAAGTGGTTTTGATAAATAATAAATTAATTATATTTTTTTAACATAATCTCCATTAGAAAAATATACGTAGCAATGCTCGACGTAAGTTGTCGGTACATGTGATGCCCACGGCTATGTCAATGAAAAGGAATTTGCCTGAAACACCTGGAATTACCGTTGTGTCATCTGATAATAAAATTAAGGAATTTGACGATTTCATTTAAGCTAAGTCAAAGTTAAAATATCCTTTACTAAAACCGCACGACAAAAATTTTGTCAGAAAGGGTATTAGATGCTCTTCTAAGATGTAAACAGAAATGACACAATAATAGTTTTGGTTTGTTATGCATTTCGTTATATTTTCAAAGAGAAGCTAGTTTTTAATTCTTTTGCTTTCTTTTTCTCTCTTTTTAGTATTACGATATTTTTCTGTATCAAATCTGTGGTTTACGCGAGTAAAATAGTATAATAATTTTCTACTTTCTATGAAATTGAAATCATTGTGTGTTAGATATGTAAGTAATAATGTTTGTACAATTGCAAATGTATTGCAATTTAATTACAACGCGACATGACGTAATATACTCGACCATTGAAGGAACCAACGTGTCGGTATCGTGGTGAATTCAAATGCAATCTCGATACATCTTGTTGTTTATTAAATACCATATTACACATTCGAATAAATTATATTAAAACTTAATACAAAAAACACGTTTGCAGCTGTTTTGTACGTAAATATTGAATTCCTCGCATAATTGTACAAAATACTGGCAAGATGTTACATTTTTATTTACATAAATATGTATAAGCATATAAGCTATGTATTATAAGTTTTGTTTCCAACACGTTATTCTTAAAAAAATCCACTTAATAAAGATTTTGCAACAATATAATGGTATGCGTGAGTCAAAATAAGTCTCCTTCAAAGGAAAACCTTCTAATATCAAAATTCGCACAAGGATACAAATCTGATTTATTAAATCCGGCAAACTTATTTCTCTAAGCACCTTCAGCTTTTAAACAATTAAATTATATTTGTAGATAATAATAAGTAAGGTATGTTGACAGAACTCAAATTTATCATTTTCATTAATTAAACAAAGTTAAATAAAACAAAGCCAACAATGAAAATCACAAGATTAACTTTTAAATGTAAACTTCGATTTATGTATTTCAAACTAAATCTAGCTAAGTATATTTCTGGATGTTAATATTTTGGTATCTACTTCGACTGCAAATTATATAAAAAAAAAAAAAAAAAAATGACAATAATTTGATGCGGGCAAATGAAAATCGGTGTAATAAAAAATCCCGAAAGTAGTCAGACAGATGTCTGAGTGCGAACGTAAAATCAACAATAATATGTAGCATTGTGGCGGAATCAACGAACTCTCCCAGACGAGGGTCATCGGAAATGGAAAAAAGATTTAAGAAAAACTAAATTATTACGATATCCTAATATGGACTTACAAAATCTGGAAGAAAATTATCCGTGCTAAGACCTTACAGTTTCTTGGGACATCTAGAAGAGAAATTCTCATTTATTGATATCATTTAAGCAATTTAATAAATAACACAAAAATATAAAAAATAAATGCTTCTAATAGACAATGGAAATTAAAATTATTAATTAAAAAAGATTTTTTTTAAATAGTAGTATGACGTTTCTATGTTATATTAAAAAATCTCTTGATTTTAGTAGCATATGTTTCGCATTCTGAAATATTTGTTTTATATAAACGCTGTAGCTGCAAATAATAATTAAAAGGTAGTCACAAAAAATCTCGTTGCAATTAAACCCATTTGTTGCTTCCGTTACTAACGCTAATAATTAATGTAACCAGCAATCATACAATCAGAACAAATACGCTATCAATTAGGCGTGAAAGCTTGAAAAATGGTATTCGCGGTATTCGCGAATTCATCGAGATTCGACGTCGCGGCCGAGTTATGGAGCATGATGAAATCGCTAGCCATAGCAAGGCTATGCAATCGATTCTCGCGTGTAAAAAAAGTGAATTATCATCCCCCAATTAGGGCTGTCAAAGTTCTACATTAGTCAAAATAAAGAGAAAGACGGTGAGAAAAAAGGGGCAAGGACGGAAGGGAGATGGGGAGACAAAGGAATAGGGAGCACGCGGTGTCAGGCGAAAGTGATTTCATTAAAAATTTGTGCGTTTAGGAACTGCTGTCGGAACCGGGCTTGCTAGACCAGGGTTTATGTTGTCAACCCTCTTCGCTATTTACGATAGTAAGAAGATAGTAGGAAAACGGAAAATGGACAAAGATGTTTCATAAAGATGATGGCTCGAAATGAAGAATGCAAGAAACGTCGACAATGAGGACGACTTCGACGATGAGGATGATGGCGATGATTAGAAAGGGGTAGTACAGACACCGACAAGCCAATATCTGCCTCTCTTTCTTCAATTCTATCCATACAGATGGGTCACAGTCCATCAATGTTATAATCAACTCGGTTACTCTCGTAATTCTCGTCCGTTCGCATAAATATACACCAAACGGTCGTGTACTAGACAGGTCGCGAGACACTACCGCGTCTTTTGATATAAAAAAACAATGCTTTTCAAGCGACGTGACGCTTGAAAAATACACAAAAAATTAAATAAAGAAAGCAACTGACGCCACATGACCGCACGACATGATACAGTACTGGCGCTGCCAAGTAGCTTATCTGGAATTTTCGCCTCGTCAGATTTTTGGTTTAAGCATCTCGGAACCAAAGGTCGTAAAAAAAGTCTAATGACACTTTTAATATATAATATCGATACAAAGTTTCGATTGTGACCAATTCGAATAAAATTAGTGCCGTCAATCCTTAGATATCGAGTCGAATCTACAAAAAAGTGTTTAACAATTCCAGAGAGTTTTCAGTTTCACTTACGCACATATTTACACACTCAAAGCGACTTTGTCCACCAAGACGCATCATCATGTATAGATAATTGTCATGTATGAAAGCGCATATGTATATAGGAACATGTAGAAAAGATTTACATACTTGTAGAAATGTATACAAAAGCAACAAATGAATAAGAAAAAGATATTAATCATGACTTATTAGTCTAGTAAAATTACCTATAAATAAATGTATATCTTAATATTATGCATTTAAATATTATACTAATCTTATATTGCACATTACATATCATTTCTATATTACATATGTTACATATCTGATCTATTATTTCTGTATTCCAATACAGAATTAATAATTTTCATACAACATACAGTTAGTATGTTATTAGTGCAAAATATTATTTTCTTGCATCTAAATTTGAAATTACTGCATAATTATATGTGCCATCATTAATCTCTTTCTTGAGTTATCCAAAATTATTTTCATGCAGTGTTTAGGAAGCCGGGTAACAAATGTGTTTGATCAGTATTCTATTAAAATTTAATATTTGTTAACCTTATTCCTAATAAGGTTCCTTTGTCTAATTCAGAATTAGCGCGTCACCGCAGAAGAATCGCTGAACGCGTGCGCCAATCAGCAGCGGCCATGTCCGGCGCTTCGCTCGCGAATCGCGAGACACAAAATCCATCAGCCGTAAAGGTAAATCCCTTGCCTTGAGCCTAAAATCGGCAAATCATTATCGAGAATCCTCTGGAAGGTCGAGTAAACAAAAGCGCGCGAGTAGGATCGCGACACGCATGTTACAGTCACGTAGTAATGTGAATAGAAATTCACACCACGCTGTCAAATCATTTTTCAAATGCACGCTGCTTCACGTTACGGCGATCGTAATTTCTTAAGTTCACGTTACGTTACTTCGCGTCCGTCGCGTTCCGTTACGTTAAATTCATCGTAATCCCGGCATAACGACAGTATAGCGCGTAGCAGTTTGCAGCAGAGGATCATTTTTCACTCCGTTTCCGCTGATTGTGAGCCTACAAAGTCCGTGTAATTCGTACGTTCGATCTGACAGATCTTCCGATTAAACTATCATTGCTGTGATACTTCCACCGAGCTACATAACATCCGCAGCGCGGGATCCAGAAGCTTCCACCGGTCTTCGAAATCCAGCCACCGCACAGTATAGTGTACCGCGAATAGACCGTAAGTTTTAACAAACTTTTCTTCTTATTTACTTCTGCACTTGCACTTCCTATCCATAACCGCAAAATCGCGCGCGACCTTAATCACAGATGCAATAATAAAAATCAAATATTAAAGTTCAGGAACTATATTAATAAAGGTGCTTGCCGTTAGCGTTTATTTTTATAAAAAACAAAAAGTAGGTATTACTCGCTTGAAACGTTCCAAATAAAACCTTCTTCATGTTCAGAAAGATCGGCGAATGTGAAAATTGCTGACATTATTGTGCAACATTTTCATGTTTTTATTCAATGTTTTATGCAACATTAATATTATTGATATCTTATTTTATGACTCATTGTCAGAAATTTTCGGAAAAAACTGTTCAAAATCAAATCCTTTTTCTCTATGCCGTTTAATGAAAATCCCGCCTTAAAATATTGATAAATCTTTCCTACAAATTTGCATGGTTTTCGCGACGTTAAATGGCGTAAATAATACTTTAAAATCTAACAGCTTAATTTCGCTTCGGGAATAGACGGCATATTTCCTCAAAAAAAGAAAAACAATGCCTCGTTTTTGCCTGTGTCATGCAGACTCACTATACTTGGTCTCAGGTAAACACTAAAGGCAAAGCAAAGTCGGTATACAACAACAGCTGATCGGTTGTCGACTCCGAGATCAGCCGAGTCGTTAACACTTGGAAAATTAACTGATATCTTGGGCTGTCGACAACCTATTGGCCCGGTAAATTTTTTGGCTCGTTGATGGGGGTCCGATGTTTCAGAAACTTCCGAAATTCACGAATATAAAACCCCGGATCTTCGCGCGCGAGCTCGCACTCGACCTCCAGCCTTTAGTTGCGACAGTGTGTGATTCTCTTGCGTTCCGAAAAAGATTACGTGTCTTTTCGCTCACTCGGCGATTTTCAAAAGAGACTTTAGCGGCTGGCGACAAGTCTAGATATTCTCACAAGTTTAAAGTAAGTGACTTGCGGAATCGAACATTATTCCATCGCGGCATCGTTCGCGGAAGCGCGAACTTCATTAAGGGGAAAAAAAACCGTACCTGGTGCCTGGGGCTACTTTTATACACCCCAATTAATTTCATTGTTATTAATTATATATTGCATATTTTGCATTGCTCTATAATAATTTAGCAGTATTTGAGGACAATACGTATATAGATTTATTCATTATTTTCCGTGAAAAGTAAAAAAAAAGCAAATAAATATTTGAAAAACGAAAGCAGCACATATAAATTACTGGTGACGTGAGCTTCATTTTTTGACACTTGGTTGGTTGTTTAAGTAGCTCCAGCGCCCGGACGCGCGCGTTGTTGGGTTGATTAACCCTTCGTCCGCATACGTTTTTTTGGCACCTTTACGCCGCATAGGTGGGTCGTTTTCGTCTTGTCGTTTTTTTTTAAGTGTTAAAGTGTTACAAAAAATCTGAAAAAATTCATGGAGGTAATTCAAACCTTCAATTTGAAGTATCAATCATAAAATTATAAGCAATTTAATTTTTTCACATATTTTTTATTTAAGAAATGGAGCAACTACAACTACAACTTGTAAAATCATCTTTTACTCAAAAAATCATAACTTTAAGACAAATAAAGATATCGAAATGAATAAAAAAAGAAATTGAAGGGGAAAAACGTACCTTTCATAAAAAAAATATTGCATGCAATTATTTTGAAATGAAGTGCTTAAGTGTTCGCCGCCAACCTCGTTTTTTCAAGAATTACGTGTCTCCTGTGACGGCTGGAGGAGGTCTGGCGCCTTGAAACTCGGTAGGCGGGTTCTCGGGGAGCATAACTTTTTTTACGGATGCGCAGTGGCGCCATTTCTACGCGTTTGCAAAAGTTACAACTACATTTGATTTTCGCCCGGACGAAAACGACCCACCTAGTGGGACGAAGGGTTAACTTGTACATATTCTGTAAATAAATATTTATTTTAATTAAGACTATGTAAATACAACTTTTAGACGATTATAATATATAATTTCCGCATTCACAGTGAATCTCGAAGGTCTTCTTTCCTTTCCTTCGCTCGGGCACAGACTATGATGCGAATAATTCTTAAGAAGTTATAATTTTTTTTGTTACAATATTTTTCAGCATCGTTGATGTATAGATATAATAAATTGACAATTTCATATATCCTTCAAGTCTTTATGTGTATTTTTTTCACGTTTAGAAATAATATTTTTGAGTCTGCGGCACTGGTGACCAACAAGTCACCCTGTGTGACTGTGAAGAATCCTTATGTGAAACCTGTGAAGAAGCGATTCGATAACATAAAACATGCAGATAACAGAAAATATGCAGATAAATTGTACAGAGGCTTAGTACTTAAAAATAAAATGAAAATTCTTTTAATAAGCGATTCAAAAGCTGACATGAGTATTGCTGCAATGGACGTTAATATCGGTAATTATATTTATGTTATTTCTGTATTTTATGCATTAACTTGGTGTTTCTAGCAATACCTACCTATATGAACTTTCTTATGAAATCATACTGTGCATAAATTATAAATTGTCACAAAAGAATATATCGTCAAAGGATAAATAACAATTTTAGTATTTAATATACTTTAATATATTAACATTTAGGTCTTTGTAATTTCATCTGTAATTTGCTTAATAACATTATATATTTGCTGTATACCTATAAATTCAATGTTTTGATGTGCAGTTTATGTATTCTCCTTCTTCTGAGTCATTCTACACTATTAATATTGTTTACATTTGCTTGTGGATTGATTTAGTTATATTTTGTGATTTCGCATATATATATACATTTATATATACGTATAATGAAACATTAATATGTTTCTATTACCCTTTCGGTACGGAGC
The DNA here is from genome assembly GCF_030848805.1 of Temnothorax longispinosus. Lineage (NCBI taxonomy): Eukaryota > Metazoa > Arthropoda > Insecta > Hymenoptera > Formicidae > Temnothorax > Temnothorax longispinosus. The sequence continues at coordinate 19,832,919 of NC_092358.1, forward strand.
GACCGGGACGCGAACGGCCCTCCAGTGGTTGAAGCGTCGAACCGCCGATATACGCGATTTGGCCGACAGAGCTAGGCACTCGACGTTCAACGCCTTCAATTATAATATGTAATAACTGGGTGTATAAAAACTCAATAACAAGAACAATTTAAACAATGTATTAACAGAAGCATTTCAAATTAACTCTCGGCCGCAGTGAGCAGCATGTAGACAGTGACTATATAGTCACTGCTCGGCCGCAACGAGGAGTATAATGGACAGTGACTATAGTCATTCTCCGTACCAAAAGGGTTAATTAATGTTCTATATTATCAATTTCAGAAATTATTTGACTAGAGATAAAATATGTTACAGGTTACAATTGCGATACCTGGCCTCTACTTGGATTAGCGCACCTTTGCGAGCATATGTTATCTATGGGAACGAAGAAATTTTCTGCACAAGATGATTACGATATGTACGTGTCGCAGTCTAACGGTCAGCAAAATGCAATGACAAGCTTAAACTCCACTAATTATTATTTCACTGTAACTCCGGATAAGTTGAATGGAGCTTTAGATCGATTTGCGCAGTTTTTCATAGCGCCTCTCTTTGACGAGGATTTGATTGAGACAGCGATACATAATATAGATTCAGAATTCAACGAAATGGTAACGGAAGAAAAGTGCCGATTAATAGGATTAGAGAAAGTATCTATAAAAATGGATCATCCGTATTCAAAATTCGGCCTAGGCGATAAAGAGACATTAGACGAATTACCGAAAAAGATGAAAATTAACGTTAGAACCAAACTAAAGGAGTTTTATAAGAAATATTATTCTGCAAATATTATGTCGCTGTGTATTCTTAGTAAAGGTATAGCAATATTTTAGAACATAAATGTTTTTTATACTGTTATATACAAAAATATTTTAATTTTGGGATAAGTAAAGGAGAGTTGCCGAATGCGTACTATTTAAGTTATTTTTTATTATATTTCCCATTTGATAGTGATTTTTACGCAAACAAACGTTAGAAATTATAGCTTGATGTTTCAGACACCTATTAATACATGTTTGGCTTTTTACCAATAACAAATTAATTTGTTATAAATCTTTTCGTAACATGCTGCAAAAGGTACTGGTACGATTTAGGCAACCGTCTAAATCGGTCGCCTAAATCGTACGTGTGTCTTTTAAATCATATCCTTCTTGAAAGTATCGCATTTATAAATAAAAATAATTAAAAATGTAAGACTAATGAAAGAAATAATTAACTTATACCTATTTTACTAATAATTCATCAAAAAAAGATTAAGTACTTAATAATTAATAAATCACAATAATGAAAAAATAAGGACGTCACTGTCGTGTTAACATAATTTAAATTATGTCACGTAACATAGAGATGCGTGCGCATGAGTATACAGCACGAATTCCTAGATTGTATCGGCACGATATAGGAAATTTTATGGTACAATTTAGGAAACTTGATAGGATTTTATAAAAATATCGATTTAATCA